>NC_051428.1:16660784-16665796 GCF_015228065.2 Penaeus monodon | reverse complement strand
GCACGGCATGAACGTTTCCATGGATTCGAAAAGGGGTTTTGGGCAAAGCACCGAAAAGCCACATTTTTAAGCACAACCAATATGTTACTCAGTGTTTGCATTCCTAAATCTGGAGTAGGATCTGTTAGCAAGCTCTATTTTTTTCAGGAGCCCCCCATCCAAAAAGGTATCAGCCTTGGCCTAGATGGTACATTAGGAAAAGAACAACAAACCCAAATTTCCCAAGGCATTTATCACAGCACTGCCACAAGAAAATGGAATGCTACAGGGTGGGGTCCTCAGTCCAGCCCTTTTCAACACCCTAATGATCTTGCAACCAACACTACAAGCGCCGGCTTTGCAGCAAGGGGTGCCGCATAATCCACGAGGGTAACAGACTACGCCTCATCACTCCAGGCAGCAGCAGTTGCAGAAGCAGGAGCCCTACCCCACGCGTGCAGGGGAAAAAGACACGGGGTTTACATAAGATTTAACACCCCTTGAACAGTCTACATACAGCAACCCAACACATCTACCTCCCCATGTGCTTACCTAGTGCAGATAATTCTTGTCGGGGTAGAAGGGTTCTAAAATGAGTCCCCTCCACAAGGCACGGGGGGAATAAGCGGCGACAGACTAGCGAAACTGGCAGGGTTTTACCCCAAACCCCAATATTTACCCAAGCCAAAAAATTATGGTACAGGCCCAAAACCCACGGGGCCTGCCATTTCCCTGCAAAACACAGAGGGAAGCGAAAACCCCCCCCTGGGGCCAAAGGGCACTCAGATCCCACGGGCTGGGCCAGGTACTCTCTGAAACAATTAAGAAATTCACATTCTTCACATAATAGACTGGGATTCCATTGCAGGCAAATTATAGAGAACAAGAATATGTTTCGCAGGTGTTGAAGGGCACCGTGGGACCGAACGCACCTTGTTACGCTATTTACAGATTTTGTGAGCAGACCTTTTTCTGGACGGGGATCACCCCCCACGGGAAGTGGAAAAATAAGTTTCACTTACGAGGCGACTGGGCGCCCTTGGCCCCAACCACCAAGGTAGGCATCATGTAATAAACCTTTGAAAGCTATAAATGTGATACAGGCCGGGGCCACATATAAAAAACCCGGGCAAAGTAGCCTTCACAAATCTCACTGAAAAAACCCCGAGTACTTTACAGTTGTTTTGGTTGCCCTCTCATCCGAAGGGGGGCGGTCGAGGGTTTCATGTTCGGGGGGTTACCGCTGTGGGGGGAAAGGATAAGCTCATCGATCAAACCCCGCTGACACACCTAATCGACGGCATTAGTACTTATCGCAGATAGAAAAGTTTTGTGTAAACAAAAACAGCAATAATTGAAAAAAAGGATGACAGTAATGTAGAGAAAACTACAGCCACAGAAAGACAAACAACAAAAACAAAAAATTTCTAAAAAACAATGACTAAAACTAAACAACATATTGGGAATAAAAAATTTTATGAGAGCGATGGCGTCCGTGATAAAGAAACAACCCGGGCAACAAACATTAAAACAATGAATAGATAAAGACATATATCCAAAGATTACAAGAAAAAATGAAAGGAAAAAGAAAAGGCAGGGAGAGTGAGCCCAGGTTTGAAATCCCTTCTCACACACCCGAAACACCAGCAGCGTTTTTGCGTCACAGAAGATGCGGTATCAAAAAGGAAAAACTCTTTTAAGGTTCCCCAAATTTAAATTACGCCATCTGGGGTTGTTATTAAATTTTTCGGCAGGGGTTCCTCGTTTTCAGGGTCGTCCTCGGGAAGATCAAAAAGAAGAGGAGTATAATAGGGCACAATATTAAAGTTATGGTCTTAGGGGATTTTGATCTGTGTTTGAATATAGTACATATGTGGGTGTAATATATTATATATATATATATATATATAATATATATTATATATATTATATTATATAATATATATATATATTATATATGCGTGTTATGTGTGTGTGCGCGTTACATTGTGTGTATATATATATATATATATATATATATTATATAATATATATATATTAATATATATATATATATAATTTTGGTGTGGGTGGTTGTGTGGGGTGTTGTGGTGTGTGGGTGCGTGTATAGATTTTAAAAAGATGGATTTTTAATATATATATTATATATATTTTATATATATATTATATAATATATGGTATGTTGATGTTAAAATAAAACATATATATCATGGGGCATAGATAGATAGAAGAACATGCTTTTCCCAAAACACAACAACACACACCACATATATATATTATATATATATATAATATATATATATAATATATATATAATAATTATAATATGTAATATGCATGTATGTATCTTCATCTATGACATGTTAAAATTGTATGTTTTTTATACAACTAATCCCCTAAATATATATTATATAAATAATATATTATAATATATTTTAAAATAATATATATATAATACCATCTTCAATTCTTCCACACACAAAAAACCCACATCCACACACACACACACACACCACACACACACACCACACACACACCACAAAACACAACACACACACACACACGCCACACAACCACCTCACAACACACCCGCTCACCAAAACCCCCAAACACACACCACACACACACACACACACACACAACACACACCAATTTAATATATTAATATTATATATTATATTATATAATATATAAATATGGAACGCCACAACAATACACACGCATATAATAAATTATATATATTGCACGCCGTGGGTTTTTTGTCCGTGCGAAACAGGGGTTTTAACATGAAAAGGATGCCCGGGCTGTTTTAACGGGGGGCCCTGGGCAAACATGACGCAACGGCTGTGAGCGGGGGAGCGGAGGAAAAAAGCGAAGAGGGGGGGTTTGGGGTTGCTGCTCCTGTGAAAAACCTCGGTTTTGGGGCCTTTGTGATGAATAATTTTGTGTTCCCCTTTTTATAAGCTGTATCGTGCAGTGTGACATGCGTTTTCCCCCCTGTTTGTGCCATAGAAAAGTTACGGGAAATAACTTTGTAAAAAAAAGGGAAAGACTGTTTTTGTTTTATTTGTGCCCTGCCACGCCACTGGGCGTTTTCCCTCCTGTTGTTCTGGGCGCTGTGGGCTCGGTGCCTTTGGAGCTTTTAGTGTTCACGCCCCTTGGGGGTAGACGCCGTTGCCAGCTCCCTTGGTTGGGGGCAGAGAACAGGCGGTGGCGTAAAAATGGTGTCAGGAGGGGGATTTGTGATTTTGACAGTAGACCCCGTTTTATCATGAGTAAAAGGGCGGCAGCCATGAGGGAGAGGGGGCTATGACTGAGGCGGGCACGAGTGGGGGGAAGCCGAGCCAAAAATAAACCTGATCCTGCCAGGGGCGGGGGTTGAGGGGGGAAAATGGCAAAAAGGGGAAAAAGAGCAGGCCAGAGGGACCGAGCAGGGCCCCTCTTGTCGAGATCGGGAAAGGGAAAGGCAGAGGAAAACGTTCTGCATTGTTGAGGTGCTACAGAGAAATCTGCATTGTAAAGATGGAAACCGCAGTAATGACAAGGCCGAAACAGCGTGAAGAGGGAACTGATGGAGGAGGGCGACTCTGAAGGGCGGGTTCGGGGCCCTGAGGGAGGAAGTGAGAGGAAAGGCGGCGTCAAGTGGGTTTAACTTTTAAAGGGAGAGAAGGAAAACGAGGTTCGGCAAAGATGCCGAGTGAAATTTTACGGGGGTCTGCCGGGGGTCCGGGGGCAGGAAACCCCTGGGCCTCGCGATGTGTGGAGCAGTGGTCGCTGCAAAAAGGTGGGGCCCCATCAAAACCTCCCTTGGTATAGGGGGGGAAAAACTGGGAACCGGTCAACCCCCCTGGTTGCCCCCCTCCCCCCCTTCCTCCCCCCCAGGTGTTTAGTTCTGGCACGTTTTCTCCCCCGGGCCCCCTCGGCCTCCGACTTTCTGTAGGCGTAAGCAGCTGATACGAGGGGAAAGGTGGCCGGGGGGAATATGCGCAAAAAACTGGCATCTCCCAGGGCTGGAGCCAGGAAGAGAAGGCCCCCAGCTGGTAACAGCGCAAGGGGGCCCCCCGGGGAAAGGGGGGGGGCATTCCGGCACCCAAAAGCCTCTTACACCAGCGGGCGGAGGCTCTGAAACACCGTTTTTGGGCACCCCAACCAGGCCCCAGGTATATCGGGCCCCCTTGAAGAAGCGGATCGTGAGCGTGGCGGAAACTGTCCCCCTGGGCAGGATGTGGGGGGGCGTGGTAAGGAGGTGTACCCGCTTTTGGAAGAGATGATCATGGGCCGGCCCCGATTTTTTGTTGACATTTGAGGACCAGCAGCTTTAAATTACGTCAAGCGGACACCTGAGGACCTGCAGGTGGGGGCGGCGAAGGCCTTGGAGTGGGCCTTTTGAAGGAACCAGAGGCCCAGGGCCACTGCTAACCCCCCCGTGACCTCCGGGGGGCCCGGGAAAGGCTAAAGGGAGAAGATAGACAGAGGAAGGTGAGCCGAGCACTTTCCAAGCTTTTGTTGGGGTGCGGTAAGGGAAAGGGGACAGACTAGTCGGTGTCGGGGGAGCGGGGGAAACGTCCTCTCAACCGGGCGGATTTTGATGCCTTCCAGCTTTTCGCAAGGCGTGGCAGGATGGTCACCATCTGAGGGTGTCCTAAGGCAAGGAAATGGACGGAGGAAAAATCAACATCGGGGAAGGGGGCCGAAAAACCGCCGTCCCGGTTTCCCCGGGGCCCCCCTTGGGTAAGCTGCCGCGAACCAGCACGAGAGGTGGAGGTCAAGATGGGAAACCATGACCTGCAGGGACACGGGGCTGAGAAAACCCCAGTGCGGCTGATATGTGGTCACTATGCGACTTCCCGATGCACCACAGAGACTGTGTGGTGTACGGGGGCTTGTGTGCAGTCAAGGGGCCGTGGAGCTCGTATTGGCGTGGGCGCACGGTGCAGCGGTGCCGGTGTATTGGGGGATCTGGGAGCACTGCTTTCTGGGCCTTTACTACCTGAGCAGAGTAAGGCGTGTGTCGACCTTGGGTGGAAGTGGTG
>NC_051428.1:16628284-16638284 GCF_015228065.2 Penaeus monodon | reverse complement strand
TGGGTATCCTTTATAAAACCAGAATACCAAGTTACTTACCAAGTCACTTACTAGTCTGCAATAGGAGGCAGAGGTTATTCCATATATATATATATATATATATATATATATATATATATATATATATATATATATATATATATATATTACGGAATCGTGCAAAATAAGTTTAATTGCAATTAATATCCACACCGTCTACTTAATCAAACTTATACTTGTCATCACTGATAGACTTTACACACATACAGACACACAATATTTGATTTTGATCTACGCTCTTCCTTTTATTTACTAACTAGTCTTTTGCAGTTATTTGAGTCGCCTGTTTTGTTTGTATTTTAACTAATTAATATTTCTGCCACTAACTTTCCCTATAATATATTGTCAATTTTGTCTGCAGAGCTAGTCAACTTACATACCTTATGCTGCAATAAACCGAATTTTCGCTTCTCCTCGTTTTGATTACCATTTGATTTCACTCAGTTTTCGGTATTCTATATGTATTATATTTAATTCTCCTTTTCTTCTTTTTTGTTTATAATTTATTTTCATCTCCTTCCAATAATGCTGTCCCGGCTTTTTCCTCTCTTTCTTCATTTATTGATTTCCCTTTACCTATTTACCTCTTGCCTCTCTGTCCCTGTCTCATCTTTCCTTTCCCACAATATCTTTCAGCTTTATCTCATTCTCTCTCTCCCTCATTCTCTCATTTTCTCTCTCTCTCTCACTCTCTCTCTGTCTCTGTCTCTCTCTGTGTGTGTGTCTCTCTCTCTCTGTGTCTCTTTCTCTGTCTATCTGTCTCTCTCTCTCTCTCTCCCACCCTCCCTCCCTCCCTCTCTCTCTCTCTCTCTCTCTCTCGCTTTCTCTCTCTCTCTCTCTCTCTCTCTCTCTTTCTCTCACTCACTTTCTCTCTCTCTTTCTCACTCACTCACTCACGCACTCTCTCTCTCTCTCTCTCTCTGTGAGGGACTTGTAAAACGCACGGTCTGTTGCGTATATTTATTGATGGAAGATTCTTGGTAATGTAGCGTGGACCGAGGTTGGTATGGCCGGTTTGTGCAGAAGGCCGGGGTAGCCCCCGGGAGGCCGCGGGCGAGCGGGGCCGTGACTCGAAGTAGAGTGTCCGCTTGGGTCAAGGCTGAGGCCAGAGGTCATGAGCGCTGTGGGCGTGGCCTAGGTCAATGCACAGGTAAGAAACCCCATTGGTCACCTTTTTCGGCTAGGGGGTGTGTCATCGAAGGCATATGACCAATCTGAGATCACTCGGCTCACGCACCCACCCGTCGTCCTCGACGGGAGCAGCAAGTGTCGTCGGCCGTGTTAGGTGTGTGTCCTGGCAGGCTGCGTCCCGGACCTCTCGCGCAGCTGATCCGCCATTTTCTGAAACAAGTACACCAAGGGCAGAGACAGGCAGAGAGACAGGAGGGCGAAATGGGGGTGGGGGTATGTAAGATATAATCAGAATATTACAAGAAAATAGTATTCAAAATTTTCATATTGAAATTTAAATCTTTATAATCACTTTTTTATATAATATCACTGACAAGAGATAGACATGCTTAGGGAGACAATTGCAATAGTCCGCAGGGACTTGCTTGAGTTGCAATTGTCTCAGGATAGATAGAGGTGAAAACCTACAAGAAATAAGCATTGCGCATGGCTATAAGGAAGGAAAAGTAGTGCATCCGGAAGGACTATCTTGAACGACAGACTCCTTTGAGAAAAGAGAAAAATGCAACAATGCGAAGGTCAACCGTGTGCTGTGCAATAGTACATACAATATATATCTAACTTATAAGAAATTAGTATCATTAGAATCTGTCTATTGCGGACACCTTCAGTATCTCGTAGCAAAGCGATAATGATAAAACGTAATGCAAGGCAAGAATACAAGATTGGCGCAAGACTATACGCATGTAATTCTTGTGCAATTAACGTGATTTATACAAATACTATGTATGAAGTTGCATAAGTGAGTTGATTGGTGAATAGACGAGATAAGTGAGTAAATACGTTAGAGTTATAAAGTGAATAAGTCAGAGTATAGCACACTAGTAAAAAATATAATAGTGGTAGAATCATAACAGATAGATAAAGTGAGTGAGAGTAATAAGAAATAGAATGGCGTGCGAGGTGGAATTGATAAGTAAAGGGCGAGGGGAGGATGGGGACGGTGTATGTAAACGAAGTGGAAAAAAATTTAGAAAATAAAGGAAAATAAATACCGATCTAACTGCACGAAAAGAACATTCTTAAATATGGTAATTTAATTATTACTCTACGATTGCAACATTATATCAACTACTGTTCGAAATCACAGAAATGATACTGCAACAGTATGTGAAATGTATGAAATGGTGACAAGTCTGTCACGGAACAGACAAAGCTTGCAGAGCAACGCATGGTGCAAGCAGGATCGGCCGATAGGACAACCCTCGTGGTTGCGAGTTATGTTAACTTAAGCCTAAAGATTCCCGGAGGAAAAGCGGCCAGTACCCCACCATATTTTCAGGTTGAAGAGGGTACTGCCGGGACGAGCTCATACGTAGCAAAAATAATACGCAAATTGGGCATCCCATCCCGTTGGGAAATGCCAACGCTATGCCCACATAGAGTCGTAAAAACATGGTGCGCATCACGGGCGCCGGAACGCAGCTGGGCGATTAATGTGCTTCTGAGCACGTAAAAGACAACATTCAACTTAAACACTAATTACATGTCCAGAAACCCGTCGTTGGGATCGTCACCAAGGACCACGTAATAACGATGAAATGACGTTCGCGATACAGAATAATTAATGGCATATGAAAATCAGTCAGCATCCTAACGATTGTCGTGAGAAAAATGAAAGAAAATCGTTAGGACGACGAGGCAATTTCATATGAATTGTTTATAATGATATCGAAAATCACGAACAATATGAAATCGTAGTAGGTGATATAATTTAGGTAATCTCTAATGACGAGATATAATTGAAATAAAAATAGAAACAATATTTCTAAACGTGGGCAGATGGCAAACAGAGTGACCGAATTTACCTGAGTGAGGTCAAAGTAAAGTTCATCCGATTATTATAACACCAAGATAACAAATCGGATAATTGACTTCGGGGTTCACACGGTCAGAGTCAATAGACAGGTCACACGCGGTCATAATTCGATCGCGAAAGGCAAGTATGAAGTCAATTGGAAATCGCACTTACAAAATATAACGTACGTATATTAAATAATTTGTTTAACTGAAAATAACATTGAAACAAATATCACGACACTAGAATATTAACGCAAGTGACCCGAGGAGATACATTGAAAATTGAGAGGTAGAGAGGGAGGGGAAATGTAAAGGGGGAAAATTAGGAACAAGGATAGGTGGGGAGGTCTGGAGAAAGAAAAAAAAAATGTTTATGGATAATTCCACCATTTTCACATTAATTTCAATAATATTCCCATTAATGTATCGCAAAACCGAGCCGAAATAAATGCACTGAAAAATGATAGACGAAATTAACGTCAATAAGGCACCGGTCAATACAATGGGAATATAAAAGAAAATATGCCTAGAATATGGCAACAGTTAGCGTGCATAGAGTATTCGAGAAAATATGAACATATAAAAAAGACTGCACACACAAAAATCCCCACATAAAAAAAAAAAAAATAATATTCACGAATCTATGCTTTTGCTTAGCATGATCGATTAGAATTAAAGGGGAAAAAAACACGCCTAAGAAAATTACTCTCACTAAGAAAAAATAAGATAATCTACCATCAAGGGAAATTCGCAGAAACATGGTAGATGATAGAGGAAAAAATGCACTAGCACGTACACTTGTTCAGATGTTTAGAAAAAAGTCACTGCACTTGTTAAAAACATAACGGCATGCACACAAGGGAAGAAAATAAAAAGGAAAAGAATTGCCCATGGCGTACTTTACAGTTTGTTTTGGGAGGGAGTGCAGGTCGGAGGCATCGTTCGCGTCGCAAGCTTGAGAGAAGCGACATCCCCAGCTAGCACCATCTGTGAGGGACTTGTAAAACGCACGGTCTGTTGCGTATATTTATTGATGGAAGATTCTTGGTAATGTAGCGTGGACCGAGGTTGGTATGGCCGGTTTGTGCAGAAGGCCGCCCCGGGCAAACGGGGCCGTGACTCGAAGTAGAGTGTCCGCTTGGGTCAAGGCTGAGGCCAGAGGTCATGAGCGCTGTGGGCGTGGCCTAGGTCAATGCACGGGCAAGAAACCCCATTGGTTACCTTTGTCGGCTAGGGGGTGTGTAATCGAAGGCATATGACCAATCTGAGACTCTCTCAGATTGGTCGAAAGGGCGGACCGAAACGGCCGAGGCCGGAGACCGACTCTGTGGGCAGTTGGACCCCCAAAGGGGGTTTCCGCAATTTAAGGGCCCCGTTAAAACCCCAAGGCTTCGACAATGCCTACCAATGGTAAGGCATTGGAGAGCCAGCGCAAAATCCGGCTGTCGACCGGGTTTGCGCGAGATCAGGGCATGATCACGTGCCCAAAGATCTAGCCCCCCTTTGTTTCCTGCAGGAGACAAAGGAAACTAAAAGATGGGAGGAAAGTGAGCCTCTCGCCACTGAATCCCGAGGAGAAGAGAGTCAAGATGGGGCTACTTGGCTTCTCAGTCTCAATACGATGTGGAGGTGATAGCAACACACCCACAGGTCATGGAGGCTTCCCCATTGTTGAAGGGGAAGACTCCAACCAGGCAAGTCCTGGTGACCATAAAGGTAGCCCAAGCTCCACCCTTGATCTGGGTAATTGGGGTACTACCACCTACGCACTTATGTGCCTGAACCACTTCGGTGTTTCAAGTGCCAGAAGTACGGACACCACCAGGCTAACTGTACAGCCAAGCCAAAATGTGGTGTCTGTAGCAAGGCACACAATACCGAGGTGTGCATCAAGGCACATAAAGAAGAAAAGAAGGACACAACAGCCAAATGTCCTAACTGTGCCAAGAGGCATCATGCCTGGAGCCTGGCTTGCTCTGTCAGGAAAGAGGCGGCCCTCAAACGGCAAGAGGTTGCTAAGAAGCACCTACGTCTGGGGGAGGAACAAAAGCGAAAAGGCTTCCCGACCTCCTAAGAGGAAGGAAGCTGCCCCCCAGCCGAAACCGGAGATCTCCGACAATCAGGAGTTCCCCCAAGTAAAGCAAGTGCAGAGGAACCACAGGAAGAAAGGTTCCAACAGCACCACACGGTCCCCCCCAGACCCAGAAGACATGTTCTTCGACGAGGGGGACATGTCGATCCTGATCACTGCTGTAGTCACAGCAGTGGCAGTATCCTTGTCCAGGACCGAGGAAGAGGCGGATAAGGCAGTCGATGTTGCCATGACGACACTCAAACAGACTGTGAAAAGCATAAAGGGAAGGAAGATGGAGAAGGCCAAATCAGCCCAATCCTCTCCCTCACCCCAGGTCGAGACTCCCCTCCTCTCTCCAACCCAGGCTATGCCCTCACAGGCAGAGCCTAACCAGGCTATGCCCTCACAGGCAGAGCCTAACCAGGCTGATTCAGTGCCACAAGCCGAATCAGAAGAAGCTGAGCCTGCCCAGGCAAGGCCAGCCAATGCACAGAAACAGCCTGGCCAGAGAAAAAGCCAAAGACGAAAAGTCAGAGCTACCAAAGGCTCTCCACCCTCCAGTGGATCCAGGGATAGCCTGACAGCCGGAGGAGACCCCTCAAGCAGTGAGGATCTCACAATGGAGTTGTCAGACTCCGACCGTCAATCCGAATGTGACGATGTCTCTGATGTAACTATCAATTAGTAACATCATGACACGCAATCTAAGTATTCTGCAGTGGAACATCTGTGGCTTCTCCTCAAGGAGTGCCATCCTCCACGCAATAGTGCGATCAAGGAGCACTGACATCGTCATGCTCCAGGAGACATTATCAGCGGAAGCTGTTCGCTTCTCCGGGTATCACGTCTACGCGCTGCCACTTCCGATGGCAAAAGAGGCCTGATGACCCTGGTGAACGCAACAATTCCCTGCTCCGCAATAGCCGATGCACCGCACTGTGGAGAAGATGTTGAATCTCTTGCCGTCGAGATTCAACTGGCCGGGGGACCCCTGAAATTGTACAACGTGTACAGCAGGCCACACTGTAGTAGCTTAGACATCAGCCAGGTATGTGCTTCCGCAGCACACGACCGAGTGATCATAGGGGGAGACTTCAATGCACACCACCCCATCCTGGCTCCCTGCAGGGCACCGATGCGGCTGGCCGTCACATAGCCAACGTGCTCGAGACATTCCCGAGATCGCTCTCCTCAACAGCCAGGAGCCAATGCATGTGAGAGGAGGGGTCCTAGACCTCACCCTGGCCACTGCGACTCTGGTGGAGAGGATTGGCTGGCGTGTCGATGAGACCGTCACTAGTGACCATTATGGCACTATAACAACCCTCATGGATAGTGGCCCAGCCGAAATACCACGACCGAATCCAAGATGGAAAACAGACAAGGCCAACTGGCAGGCGTTCCAGAGTGCCTTGGCCCGCTGTCTGAGAAGCAATGAACCCACACAGAGCGAAAATGTGGAAGTGCTACAAGCCAGACTTGTAAATGCCATTGATGAGGCAGCCTCACTGACCATACCCAAAACTCGGCCTGGGTCCAGGAGTCACAAGGACGCCTGGTACTTCAATGACGAGATTAGGGAGGTCAACCACAGGGTAAACATGTGCCGAAAACATTACCGAAGGCAAAGAACCCCCGACAACCTAGCAGTCCTAAGGGAGGCTGTCAGGGATGCCAAGGAAACTGCCAGCAGAGTGAGGCAGGAAAAGTGGCTGGAATGGTGTGAGTCCTTCGATCACCGTACCACCCTCTCAGAGCTATGGCAACGGGTCAAGCGAGCCACCAGCCGCTCAGCCCCGAGATGCACGCTCCACGACCCCCAGGCAGAGGCCAACAGACTGGCGCAAGAGTTCTCTGCGAGAACGAGTAGCGACAGTCTGCCAGCCGAACTGAGGGCAAGACAAGAACGCCTACAACCAGACAAACTTGCTCACATCAGAGAAAGGGCAGCCGAACCCGATAACTCAGACGTTATCTTTTCTCTGAGGGAACTAAGAGATGCACACAAAGCCAGTTGCAACTCAGCCCCGGGCGATGACGGGATCTCGTACCCCATCATCTCCTGCCTGGGACTGGTAGGTGAGCTTGCATTCCTGCAACTCATCAACAAGTCCTGGGAAACTTCCACTCTACCCCAGAGCTGGAAGAGGGCTACCATAGTTCCCATCCCTAAACCAAAGGAGCCGGGGAAGTACTGCCCCATCTCTCTCCTCAGCTGTCTGGCCAAGACTGCCGAGAGGATGGTACTGAACCGGCTCCAATGGAAAATGGGAGCCCCACACGAACACCTCCACGGGTTCACCAGGGCATGAGCACAGCGCACAGCATAGCCACGCTCTTGAGCACAATAAACACGGGCGAACTGTGCAGTATTCCTTGACCTGGAGAAGGCTTTCGAATTGGCAAGTCCTCTTGCCATTCAGGAGAGCCTGATCCAAAAAGGAATCAGAGGTAAGCTCTTGGCTTGGATAGTTGACTACTTAGGAATAGAACAGCCAAGTCAAATTCCAAGGTCACCTATCACAGCACATGCCACTAGAAAATGGAACGCCACAGGGTGGGGTTCTCAGTCCAGCCCTTTTTAACACACTAATGTCCTGTATCCTCAACATAAACCTCCAAGTGGGGTGCAAGATCATCTCCTATGCAGACGATCTTGCTATCATCTCCACTGGACCACACTGCCTAAACAAAGCCCAGCGTTGTCTGAACTTGGTATCCGAGGAGTGTTGCAGGACAGGTCTAAAGATCTCTGCAGCCAAATCCAAAGCCATGGCTCTGAGACAGAGAGTTCAAGGCACAAGTCTGAAAATCCAGGGAATGACTTGGAGTGGGTTCAGGAATACCTCTACCTTGGGGTAAGGATAACCGACCCTCTCCTTCGCCAGGAGGTCCAGTACCTGCTTGACCGAAACAAAGGCAAAACTGTCTGTCATGAGAGCAATGAGTGGAAGACGCATAGGGTCCAGACACAGAGTACTAAGATCATTCTACGTACATGCTGTCAGGCCATTGTAGACTATGCCTCCCTCGCTCTGATTGGCATCAAGAGAAAATATAAAGACCGATTGGAGACAGTCCAAAACGAAGCCGCCAGGGTCATTCTGGGTGCCCCAAGGTGGGCGAAGGTCCTCACTTCCTAGTGGAGACAAACCTTCTCCCTTGGCCTCACGAATTGATCTAACGGCAGCACAATTCTTATCAAAGGTCATCCAGGCTCCCAGGAACACAAGCCTAAGACACAAAATAGTCAGACGCCTAGAACAAGATAACGAGCTGTTTGCAAACAACTCCTGGCTGTCTCACACAGCCAGGGTGCTAATACGCCATCAGCTCAAAGAACCGCTACTGGCCAAGGGCATGGACTCCCCACACCCTGACTTTGTCGAAGCTCCGCCGTGGGCACAAACCTCGATAGAGTTCTCGTCATGAGACTGGCAAGCAAAAAGAATGAATATTGTACGCCTAGCCTAAAGGCAGAAACCCAGAGGGTCATTGCAACCATCACCCTTCCGGGGAGCCGAACATATTACACGGATGGATCGGTCGATCCCTTGACCCAACACTGCAGGCGCCGGCTTCGCAGCAAGGGATGCCACAATATCCATGAGGGTAACAGACAACGCCTCCTCGCTACAGGCAGAGGCAGTTGCTATCATGGGAGCACTGAGTCACGCGTCCGTGAGGGAAGGACACGTGGTCATACACACAGACTCCAAAGGAGCCGTCGACTGTCTTCAGCAGCGCTCACCCACTGACAACATCTACCTCCTGACAACCATCCGCACAATAGCACAAAGGATGCTTGCTCAGGGTAGAAGAATTATCATAAACTGGGTTGCCAGCCATATAGGGATCAGAGGCGACGAGCTTGCTGACAGATTAGCCGAAATCGGCCGGGGTATGCCCCCATACCCCGGCCGGTGACGGCCAACTCCTTCCTCCTGCAGCTTCACAGAGAGGAAACGAGATATTCCCCCTCGGCCAGCTGGTACTCAGATGCCACAGGCTTATAACCACTGGCACTCTCTGAAATAAACAACAGAGGTACCCCCAATCATTCTGCACAGAATGCGCCTAGGTTACCACTGTGCATGGCAGATTATACAAACCATAGAACGTGAAGAGAGTGTTTGCATGCATTGCGGCGAGCCGAACGCTACACTGGTACACTACTTGGAGAATTGCGTGCACACGCAATTCCTAAGACAAACCCCACAGAACACAGCCGTCGTGCTGGTAAAGAGATTATGCGAGATGCTTACACCACGGCTACAGGAGCGCATACTGGCAATCCACCGCACGGTAAGCACCGGTGTCAACAAATGAGAACAGCCATAAAAGCGGACACCAGGCCGGGCCATAAGTGAAAGGCCCGGGCGAAGCCAGAACTTCGCAAATCTCAAGCAAGCAAGCAGCAAGCTCTCCTCTCTCTCTTTCTCTCTCACTCACTCTCTCTCTCTCTCTCTTCTCTCTCCTCTCTCTCTCTCTTCTCTCATCTCTCTCTCTCTCCTTTCCTCTCCTCTCCTCACTCTCTCTCTCTCTCTCTCTCTCTCTCTCTCTCTCTCTCTCTCTCTCTCTTCTCTCTCTCTCTCTCTCTCTCTATCTATCTATCTCTATCTCTCTTCCAGCTTCATGTCAACCTTAACCCTCCCCTTTTTCAGAATTTTTCTTCCTCTTCCCCCTCCCTTTTTAGCCGATCGTCGCTTAATTGATCGCAACGAAACGAGAAAAAATAGAGGTCACATCTGCATAAATTTGCGCTTTGCCCACGCTCAGACATGGGGATCTTCAGGCGAGCATTTGAGGGATGAGACGCCTGTACCCTTTTTTTCTTTCTTTTACTATCGTGCGTAAAGAAAATAAAGAATAATAAAGAATAATAAACAGACATAT
>NC_051428.1:16600784-16613284 GCF_015228065.2 Penaeus monodon | reverse complement strand
ATTTCTTGGAAGGTAAATCAATACAAAAGAGAGGACCAGCATAATCAAGACCTGTCACAGTAAAAGGAGGAGCAGTCTTAACTCTTAATCCTGGTAGGGGTGCAGCAGGCTGATTACAAGCCCTGGAATCATACCTCTTACACTGAACACACACTCTACAAACAGTTTTAGCAATTCGTCTCACTCCCACTATCCAATAGCTGCCTCGTAATGTAGAGACAATGGTGGATACTCCAGCATACTTCAGGAAAATATGTTGAAATTGAACCAAGAGCTTAGCAACATGACCGGAAGGAACTATAATAGGATGCTTGCTTTCAAAACTCAAGTCTGCATTCTCCAAACGTCCTTTAATTCTCAACAGGCCTTCATCGTCTACAAAGGGATCTAGTCTACACAAAGGAGAACTCCTTGCAGGAGATTTACCCTTTCTTAGTCTGCAATTTCCTGAGCAAATTTCTCTCTCTGTACACAGTAAAACAGTTTGGTCTTGGCTTTAACCGACTCACCAGAAGACAAAGGACCTGACATTTTCTCAGAATGAGGTCGGGCATTGTTTATAAATCTCATAACCCAACCCACTATATGATAAGCTTTATTGAAATGACTCCATCTCTCAAACTCAAATATGTTAGGAGTAGTCACAGATACACAAGAAATGATCTTTCTTCAACAGGTAGATCCACAGTTTCTCCTTTATCACTTAAAGTTAAAGGTTCAGACAACCAAGTAGGGCCATTTATCCATAAAGTAGAATTTACAAGTGGCTCAGCTAACTCCCCTCTAGAAATGAGATCAGCAGGATTTTCCTTCCCTGAACAATGGTACCAGTGACATGGGGAGGTGAGACTCTGAATTTCAACAACTCTATTTGACACAAATGCCTTCCATCTACAAGGATTACCCTTTATCCATGCAAGTGCAACCTTTGAGTCAGTCCAACAACAATAAGTTACAGTCTTATCGAGATATAGGGCAGACTTCACAAAATCTAAGAGCCGAGCACAAAGTAAAGCCCCAAGCAACTCTAGTCGGGGTAAAGTAACCCTTTTTATTGGAGCTACCCTAGACCTTGCTACTACAAATGTCACATGGTATGTCCCACCCCAAAGGGGAACTCTTAAGTACACAGAAGCTCCATACCCCTTCTCTGAAGCATCACCAAAAGCATGAAGTTCCAGACCCGACAACTTACTCCATGAAATTTCTGGGAAATAGCAGCGATTTATCTTCCAGTATTTAAGAGCAGCAATACTCTTAACCCAATTCTGGAACTTATTTTGCAACTCTTTAGGTAGTACTTCATCCCAATCAAGCCCAAGTCTCCATATGTCTTGAAAGAGGATTTTAGCATACATGACAAAGGGACTAATCAAACCAAGTGGGTCAAAAAGCTTGGCTATGAGACTCAGAACTGCTCTTTTTGTTGACACCAACTGCGTCTCTGTATCTAAATCAAAGTCCCCAAAAACAAACTGGTCTGTTAAGGATAACCACATCATACCTAAAACCTTGGTGGCTACATGTTCCTTACCATGATCAATTTTGTCATTAAACTTTGTAGTCAGTAATCTACAGTTTGAATGCCATTTAGAAAGAGGAAACCCTGCTAATGCCAAAATTCTCTGAGCTTCTTTAAACTTATCAGAAGCCTCTTCAGCACTGTCTGCCCCCTCCACTTAAAGGTTTTCCTTTAATTCTTCTATGACTTCAGTATTAGGAAAAGACTGTAAGTGATATTTGATAGTTGCATTTAGCAAAAAAGGGCTACATGTGTTGCCAAAGGGGACACGCACAAACCTCATAATTCTAATGGAGTCTTTGCATTTCCAAAGAAAGCGATGAACATCTCGGTCCTTTTGCTGAACACAGATCTGTAAGAAAGCCTTGGTAATATCAGCAGTCAGTGCAACTTTCCACCTTCTGAAACGAATCAAAACTTTCACAAGATCAGGATTAAGTGAAGGACCAGACTCAAGACAATCATTTAGAGAAATGTCATTATAACTAACTGCAGAAGCATCAAAAACTGGTCTAATCTTTGTTGAAGAACTACTTTCTTTAACAACTGGATGATGAGGCATATAATAAATGGGCTGAGAACTTACAATCTCATTTGAAGGGACTTCCTCAATTATTCCCTCATCTTCGTAACCAGTAAACACATCAAAATATTGTTCCTTAAGTTGTGGATCCTTATCTAACTTCCGCTCTAAACCTTCTAGTCTTTTTCTAGCAAGTCCCTCATTATTTCTAAGATTCTTCTTACAGTCATCCGACTTCCAGGGTAAGCTTACTTCATAACGCCCCCCATCAAACTTAACATTTCCACAAAATTGTTGTAGAACAGGGTCTGAGGTAAAAGGGCAAGTAACAGTTTCCTTTTGATTTATTCCAACAGATTCTAAACTCCAAAATTCCCGTAAATCAGAATCTGTTACATTTCCTATGCATTACATTTGGGTAGACTCAAATGGCTTGTTAGTAGAATTCATCCATGAGCCAAACAAAACCCAACCAAAGACAGACCTTTGGGCTACAAATTCATTTCTCTGATATGGCTTAATTTCAGGATCCATAAGTCCCCAATAAGCATCCAAACCTACTAGTATATCTATACTCAGGTGACTATTATTTTTGTAATCATCAGCAAGTTGAAAGTCTGAAAATGCATCAACCAATTTACTGGGAATACAGGGTCTAGTTAAAGGTGCACAAACCTTTGGAATCTCTAATGCCATTAAATGTTTTACACCTTGTAAACCTACTAATTTCAAATCAAAGATATTACTCTGTTTACCTGGATGAGACTTACTACCTCCAAAGGCAGCATATGACACCGTCTCCGAGCTCACCCACTTAGGCTTAACTTTCTTCACAAAATTACTGGACACATAAGATCTATCAGAGCCAGTATCAAATAACAAGGTGGCTTCACAACAAATACCTGAATCACCATACACTTTAACTCTAGCCGTTTGTAACACACAGCTAGTTTTTGTTAACACATTACACTTACTAAGAGCAACTCCAACATGATTCACTTCAGGACTGCAATTCTCTGAAGAAGATTCAGCAGTGTCACTAATCTTCTGATCACTAATGTCCTTTTCCATAGCTTTATTGGAATTTATGTCGCCCTTTGCTCTACACAAAAGAGAATTGTGATTTCCATTACACTTAGAACACTTGATTCAACAACCACTGGCAATATGTCCCTTACTTAAACACTTAAAACATAAACGGGCTGCTTTAATCCTTTCTTCACGTTCCTTAAATGAGAGCTTCTGAATATCCCAGCACTTCTCAGACTTGTGTTTCTTGCTGCAGAATGCACAAAAATATGATCCTGCTTCAGATGATGTGTACAGAGCTGATGCAGATGGTACTCTTCTTTTCTCAGATTCCACAAACCGTCCTTCTGCCTTCCCTAACACAACACTGAAGGTTTCTCATCTCTCAATTCTCTCTGAAGAAAATGCAGCAACCAACTGAGGTCACTTTCATGGCCAGAGCCTTCTCTGGCCCACTCCATTCTTAGCTCCTCAGGAAGGCATGCCAGGATGATGGGGGTCAGGAACACTTCACACTGCTCCCCTGATACTCCCAAAGCTTCTAGGCTACGGATGTGTGTCAGCAATTCATCACTTAGATTCCACAAGGACACATACTTTGATCCCTTGCCTTTCACAGAAGATTTATAATTCAAAAGTGCTTGTACATGTGCAAATTTAATACGCTCAGGTCTTCCAAATCTTTCTTTCAGCATATCACAAGCAATTTGGTAATTTGCTTCGGTATGTGCAAGTCTTTTTACAACACCCTTTGCATCTCCTTCCAATAATGACTGCAGGTAGCTAAATTTAGCTATCACTGGAATGTCAGAATCATGCACATGAGTCTTAAACTGGTCCCAAAATGACTGCCACAGAGTTACATCTCCTTTGAACTTTGGTAACTCTAATTTGGGTAACTTTACATTTGTCATCTTGTTGCTACTAGATATTTTACTGGGACTAGAGGATGAAATAGATTCACTCTTCTCACCTTTCATCAAATCCCCCAACCTCTGTGCAGCTTGCAGCCTGGGCTTACGGACTTCTTGAAAAAACTCAGAGGCGTTATCGAGCTCTTCATCTAAGTTCGCAAGATCAGTCTCTAATTCTAACAATGTTTGTACCTCCTCCAAACTGGCAAGACGTTGATCAAAGTCATCCATGGCAGCTTGCAGATCGATGACACTGACATCTGGATTGTTGAGGAGGCCCTTTAATGTGTTAGATTTGCGAGTTGCCCACCCTCGGGCGACTGCCCTCTTCACTAGACCCACATTTGTCAACAAGGCATGAAGAAGCAGGACCGAGGTTGGGGGTTGTCAATGAAACAGGTGGTGAGCTGGCAGTGCCACGTAGTGGCCTTTAATTTTCAATGGTTACACAAAAATATATAATTTGTGGAAAATAAGTACTTCTATTCTAGATTTTAATAATATATAGAATATGCAATATTTTTTCTAGAACACATTTAGAATACTTACAATTTAGTTAATAAAAATATAATATTATTTAACTCAAAAACAATAACAAAGGAACTGAGGGTAAACACAGAAATCGTAGTGTTCTGAGCATCATAAGGGGTAACTAACATATTTAACACTAATAATACTTTTATTTATCAAGATTTCGATTGTGGCGGCAGCGGTGATTTCCATGTCTTGCCCTCTGTCATTTCCTACCATTGTAATACTTAATTCGGAATAATTGTGTAAATTTGACTCACGGGGTGGGTCTTATACAATTCGAGAAACCCTCGGAGGATAGGCATTAATCTTCTCTTGTGGTTTCAGGTGGCGCCGGGCGTAGCAGCTTTTTATTTTGTTTCCTAAAGTGAACAATGTGCAATGTATTCCCTATTCTGTGTTTTTAACATTAATAGTAATACTTTTAAGTTTACTAGTAGTAGTTTTAAGTTGCCTACACGTAGAGTACGTAATGATTAACTATATTTATACATCATGTTTATATATATATATGACTATATTGACATTTAAGTTGAGATATATATATATATATATATATATATATATATATATATATATATATATATATATATATATGATTTTTTGATCTTGTTCTTTTAGCTTTAGTATAATTCCTATGTTGCTTTTGATTGATAGCTTATATGTTAACTTGATATATTCCCTTACAGAGCTAGCATTACCCCTTAAGGCATATCAATAGCATGATTAAGTTTTGTTGTGCTTGATTCACTTGTTTCCCTAAGTAGAGTCTTTCACTGTAGTATATTTTTGAGTATGCGTTTTACTTGTCCGTTTGGGTTTGCAACATGTTCTAATGGGTTGCTTTAACTATTAAGTACTTGCATTTTTTCTCATTCGTATAGTGAAGTGAAGTGAGAAGTGGTGATGCTTGTTGTTGGTATGTGAGGGTAGGAGAGCGGGGCGTTAGAAGCGAGAGGTGCTAGGTCAGCATAGTTCACCACTACGTAGACATAACAATCCTTGTTTTCGCCCGTCGTTGATGACGTCTCATTAAACGTCATAAACCCCACTCCTGACGTCACGGGCCTCCCCACATGTGAGTCGCGTTAGGGCGGATGCCAATTGCGGAAATTTTCTAGGGGGAAAATTGTCACGCGCCGACCTTGCCTTTGTGAGCGGGGGTTCGCATCTGATTATTTACCACGTAATTTTCTTTGTTTTCGCTGGGCGATGTGTATTATATTTTCATATTATTATATATTTGTTATCATAGTTTGATTAATATTAGGATTAATGGATAGCTCAAGGTATAGTATTTTACTGAATAAATTTGTTGAAGATTTTGTGTGTTTCATAGTTAAATCTACTGTGACACCTAAATCTAGTGTTCTCTCTAATCTTGAGAAGGATCTTAATTTAGTTAAAGACTCCGTGATTAACTGGGCGATTGAGCGCGCTCCTGCATGCGGTGTTACCAGTGGTGATGAGTTAGTGAAAGTTTTGTTGAACTTGTCTTATGCCTTGTTAAAAAAGGTAGTGCAAGACCCTAAGCTTTACTCTATTGCTATTTTCGTCCAAGGCTGGGTTTTTAACTGTACTGAGCGTAGTTACTTCACAGAGGGAAGGCGTGAGGAAAAGACGGTGGGGTTAGCCACGGAAAGGGAAGAAAAAACAATGCATAATTCAGGTGTAAGGGAAACCCAGGGAGCCTCCGGGGTGGCGGAGGAAACTGCCCAAAAGGCAGCGGAAAAAAATCAGTTATCGACTACCGAGCCGTCTCTTGATCTCCGGGATGTAGTGTTCAGTGAGGAGAGGAAAAGAAATCCTATAAATGAGGTAGAACACCGCCTTCCCTTGTATGAAGGGAAGTGTCCTAAGACAAAGGGCGCCATGACAAATCTTGATGAATGGATAAAGCGAGTGGAAGATTTAACTCATGACGAGGTATGGAATGATGATGGAAAGATCCGCCTTGCACTACGACGTCTTAGAGGGGATGCGTTAGGAACGTACGAGGCATGGTATGCGAGAGCTAAAGATGTCGATTATAACTGGAAATCATTGATGGTGGTTCATGATGCCGTGACCAGCGCCAGAACTGCGTTAGATATGTTTCTAGGTGCCAGGAGGGAGGGGAGTGAGTCTCTTGAAGCATATTTTAACAAGTTGCGAATCGCGGCCGAACAAGTTAAGACACAAGATAGAGAGTTTGCTCCTCTTGTGGAGAACATGATAGGTATTGTCTTTGCCAGGGAACTTCCAGAGGAGTTTTTTTATGCTTGTCCAGGGCTTGTGAAGACGAAGGATTGCCGAACATTTTTCCAAGAGTACAGGGTTTGGGCTAAACAAAATAAAGCTACTGATTATCGGAGGGAGGCGATAAAGGATGAGGCTCTAAAAAAAGAGTAGTAGGGGCAATAGCCAAGGAAGGGAGCAGAGTCCCTAAAAAAAAAAAGAATGTTGACGGTGGAAAGGTAGAAAGTCGAAATGTTACACTTACACCGGAAATGTTAAACAAACAGGTCGAGGTTAGAAAGAAACCGGTAGATAAGACAGGAGATGAAATCTGGGTATGGATAAAAGCCGTAGAGTTCAAGATTTGTCTGGGGAAAGCATGGACCAGGAGAGTATCCATTTGGTGGCCTGGTAAAGGGAAAGTCAGATATACCATCAAATTTCCCAAGAACTTCCAGGCATTAGTTTTACAGTTAAAGAAAGTAATATGTGTGTAAATTCTCTTCATTTGGAGGAATTATGAGGGATACCCCTTCCTTTATTAACGTATTTAATAGGATAAGAGTACATCAGGGGTAATAAAAATTTGGCGAAAGTCTACCTACTTTTGCTTCCCGTAACCCTCCCAAAATTAAATTTTTGGTTTTCCTCGACTCCTCGGAGAATAGCCCGTGTTCTCCGGGACGAACTACAAAAAAATATCTTCTCTAATAGTTGCAACCGCCGCCCCAAAGTCAGTGACCACTACATCTATGACACCAATAGCTTCATCCATTCTCTCCAGTGCCCTCGCTATTTCATTCTCCCGAATAATGACAGTGTCTAACGGGCTAGTGGTGACCCCAGCCATTTAAAGAGCTCTTTGTGCTAACTTATCAGATTCCATGATTTGGGTGTGCAACATATCTATACGATGATTAGTTACCCCTCCCATTATCAATCCTGCAACATTGCTAACCAAATTTAGCCCCTCCCAGAGAAAACGCTTCTGTCGTCCTTGATGAACTGACCTAAAAAATCTCAAATTTGTTGTCATATGATTCCCTCTATATTCTTTCTATATTGTCATTATTTTTGACAATTGTGTCGGCAATCCAAAATTTTCTTTCATTTTTTTCTGGCTTACGTTTTGTCTCCCATGTTCATCTCAGTTTAACCCAAAGTTTTTTTAAACTTATCCTCAGTCTCTTTTAACTTTGTCCAAATCTTCAAAAAGGGATCTAAAAACTCTCCCTGTTTTATCTTGACAGGAACGATCTGTACTGTCGATGTATAATTTTCCCTTTAGAATAGGGAACAAAAACCAGTCCAGAACGAGCAAGGGAGTTTTTCGGACTCCATCCTGGCTGTGGTCATCCCCACAATCTGAAATTGTTTGTATATTTTAATATATAACCCCTGGTTATTATCTTATCTGTTCTCCTTTGTATTCTTCTACTTCCGACTCCGTAAATATATCACCATATTTTCCTTTTTTCTCAAATCCACATATTTCTCTGGAACTTCCAAAGTTTCCAAACATTGTCATCCTCAAATTCTTCAATTTTTTCTTCTGTTGGGTATGCTTTATCAATTATGGGCCTGGCCCCTTACTAAGACTTTTCTAATTTCAACCTATCTACATGTTCTTTGCGTTTTCCCATCAGCAATCCTCTTAATTTTTAATACAACATCATTGATTTTTTCTTTTACCCTATATGTCCAGAATATAAAGGCTGCACCTTTTTGCCCCAACCCCACCTTAGGAGTAGCTTGAGATATACCCGGTCTCCTTCTATGATTTGGGAAGGCTTGGCATAAGGCGGATCCTTGGCCTTCTCTGGATATCTTCTTCAATATGTTCTTTGCATCTCTTAAAAATCCTTGAGCCCATGCTCTCGTCTCTTGCAAAAAATCTTCCACATTATACCAAGGAGCTGTGTCCTTTGAAAAAAAAATATATGGAAAAAGGGTCCCGAGCTTTAGCGTGAAAAAAGGTGTGTCTTTTATCACCCTATGGTAAGCAGTATTGTAAGCTAACTCTGCCATAGAAACATTCGAGCCCACACTGACGGGTGGTCCCAGCCCATCGTACAAAAAAATTTTTTATTTAATGTACCATTACTCTTTCCACTTGACCATTTGAGTTTGGATGATATGGAGTAATAGTACGTTATCAACCCCAAAAATTTCTTTTTTTAGCGTTTTGAATAGTTCGTTAACGAACTCCCCTCCCCATCAGAAATGATTTGACATGGAGTCCCTCTTTGTAAATGAATCCTTCATAAATGCCTTCGCGACTTCTAATGAATCCTTAGACTTAATGGATTGCCAAAAGGTATTTTGTTAAAGCATCTACTACCGTAAGAATGTAAACGAAAGCCTTCAGATTCCGGATACAGACCCACTATAAACCATATGGACACGCTCAAAAGGCCTTGACACTTCAGGGTATCTTAAGAGAGGAACAGGGATATGTTTGCCTGGCTTTACAAAGCAAACATATGTCGCAAAGGGCGAACAATATTCCTTTACTATTTTCTTCATGTTGGAAAAAATGCAAATAATTCCAATCTCTTTAGGTTACCAAAAAACCCCATGCCCTGCAACAGGAAACGAATGAGCTAACCTTAAAGCTGTACTCTGATACACTTTTGGTACCACCACTCGAAAGAAAACCCTTTTTAAAGGCTTATCTAAAACATTATATAATATGCCATCTGGCCCTACCTGATAATTCTCGATATTTCCAGGAATCCCTTTAAACTCATCTTTAGTGAGCTCACTCTCACCTCGTAAATAACTTTTAACACGACCCCATAGTGGGTCTTTATCTTGTGCAATTCGTAAACTATCTAGTCCCCATATGTCAATGGTCTCACATGAACTACTATCACTGCTATCTACCATTTCTAACTCGGACTATCGAGCCGATTTATCCTTTATAGGATGCAGTAGCTCGGCGAGTAACAACACCGACAACTAAATCGTCTATCGGTTGATCAGCTGCTCTGATTCGCGACAACGCATCTGCTAAATGATTGTCCTTGCCCGGCAAGTACTCTACGCAAATATCAAACTCTGCTACCGACATACGCCACCTGGCTAGTCTTTCATTTCCATCTCTACTAGAAAAAAGATAACGCAGAGGCCTATGGTCTGTATGAACTATTACAGGAAAACCTTGAATCAGTGTTCTGTTTATCTTTAGCCTACATACTATCGCCAATGCCTCTCTTTCTACAGTAGAATAATTTTAAATCGGCACCCCCTTTAACTGTCGACTGAATAAGACAATGGTCTAAGGGTTCCATTATTATCCTCCTGTTGGAGAGCTCCCCCAATGGTTGTTTTACTTGCATCTGTAACTAATACAAATGGACGGGAAAAATCTGGGAACTTTAACACTATATCCTCAGACAAGACTGTACGCAGCTTGTGAAATGCATCCAATGCTTCCTGTGTCCCCGCCAGTTTCGTTTTCCCATCTTTAGTCTTGCAGCCTCTGGTTAAGTCAATTAGCGGTCGCGATATATCTGCAAATTAATTATAATTTGCGATAGTAGTTAGTCGCACCGAGAAACGCTTGGGGCTCTTCAAAAATTAGGTTTTGGGTATCCTCCCTTGCTTCAATCTTTTTCTTCTGTGGCCTAATACCTTCTTCACTAATCACATGTCCCAAAATACTCAACTTTTGACTTAAAAAATGAACATTTTGCAAAATTTGATAGAGATATTACTCTGTTGAAGACGACCCAAAACTCGTTAAACATTATTACAGTGAGTCTCCCATGGGGTCTCCAAAACTACAATGTCGTCCAAATAAACAAAACCCACATCCCCAATCAGACCAGACAGGACCTGATTAATGATCCTCTGGAAAGCAGAAGGTGCATCTTTCAGCCCAAAAGGCAACCTCATAAATTCGTAGTGGCCATCCATAGTGGAAAATGCCGTTTTCTCTCGACTAGCGGGGTCAAGGGTATCTGATGATATCCTTGCCTGAGGTCTAAACACGAGAAGAAACGACTCCTACCTAGCCTTTGCAGGATAGAATCTATGTTTGGCAAGGGGTATCGGTCATCCTCAATACATTCATTAAGAGCTCTGAAGTCAAGACATCACCGCAACCCCCCATCTCTCTTTCGTACTGGCACCAGTGGTGCATTGTAAGGAGAACGTGAGGGTTGTATAATCCCTTCCCTCAACATAGAGTCAATCTGAGTCCTAATCTCGTCTCTGTATTTCAATGGGATGGGATAGGGTTTCTTGTAAACTGGAGGACCCGGAACCTTTATTTCGTGGAAGTATTCATTTGAAATAGGTAAAGGATCCTCATCTAAACTAAAAACCATAGACAATAACAGGGTTATTGATGAGAATATTACTTTAGTTAATAGCGGGGCTATAGATGAGATGCCATAGACAATAACAGGGTTATTGTTGAGAATATTACTTTAGTTAATAGCGGGGCTATAGATGAGGATGCCATAGACAATAACAGGGTTATTGTTGAGAATATTACTTTAGTTAATAGCGGGGCTATTGATGAGGATACCATAGACAATAACAGGGTTATTGATCAGAGGATTACATTGAATAATAGCTGGGCTATTGATGAGAAGGTGACAAGTGATAGTAGCGGGGCTACTGATGTTTTTCCAGTTGAGGATCTGATAGTTGATGCAGATTCGTGTGGATCTTTTTGTGTTTTAGTCAGGGATATTAGTATGAACAATGTAAATGGATCAAATATGTTATTTATTCCTCGAAAGGATTTAAAAATAAGCTTAATGGAAGGCATAGTCACTCCTATTCCGTCCTCTGATAGTGTCACGATGTGTTTTCGGATACCATTTAAAAACGAAGGGAATAGACTTGTCGAAATTGGGCAGAATACGACTGTGGGAGAACTTGTGAAATTAGTAGACATGTCTCTTGATGAAGCCAGAGGGCAGCAGGTAGCATGTGTTAAGAACAATGGAAATAAAACTTGTAGGTTATTAGAGGAAGTAGACGAAATATTTGAGCGAGATTCAGAAGAGCACGGGGTGCTGGTAGACACGGTTTTGGATTTCCCAAAGTGTCACAGAAGTATAGAGAACTCGTTTTTTTTCGGTATCGGTGTTAGCTACATAGCTCACAACAGGAGATGTAAGGCTCCTCCTTCCTTCCGATAGCCTACAGGTCACCTGTGGGCAAGGTGTAGTACCTGTTTGCCTCCCGTGCAGGGTTACTGCGTGTGCTAGAAGACTGTGTAGCATCCAGTCCTGGGGACAGGCTGTTACTGAGGGGGGAGGGATATGGAAGATTTGGAATCTTCCACAAGTGCTAAAAAAGAAAGGAAAATCACGGGTGCTGGGCACAAGTGGAAAAAAAACCGTGATGTCAAGACATCGTACGAGGAACGATCACGTGATGCTGATGCGTGCGAGGGAGCGACCGGCAGGCTGACCCCGGGTCGCTCCCAGTGGTCTGAGAGACGCTGTTCAACAGAGAGACGGAGAAACCATGGCCAGGGTGTCGTTGGTGGTTATTCTGGTAAGCAGGGCTTGTCAGTTATTTTTATCGATTTTTTAAAGAACATTCCATTTTAATATAGATTGAATGTATTTCAACAGAATTTTAATACAGATTGAATGTATTTTAACAGAATTTTAATTTACTGTAATAATATTGTAAAATAAAAAATAGTAAAATATAGAGAACTTTTACTTAGTTCTCTCAATCCCTTCATTATAGGAATTGTGATTTTAATGTTGTTAAAATAATTAATTCACTTGGA
>NC_051428.1:16594586-16599586 GCF_015228065.2 Penaeus monodon | reverse complement strand
CAACACACGCACACACACAACACACGCACACACAACAAACCCCACCCCAACACACACACACAACACCCCCCAAAACACACAAAAATATTATAATATAGATATAAAATTTATATATATATATAATATTTGAAATATATATATATATTATTTATAATATATTATATATAAAAATTTTTAAAATATATCCATATATAATAAAAATATATATATATATAAAAATAATTAATAATATATTATATTATATAAAAATATATATATTTTATTTATAATAATATATATATATATATATTATATTATATATGTGTGTGGTGTGTGTGTTTGTGTGTGTGTTATTTTATACATTTATCAAAGGTAAAATACCATAAAGGGGATATATAATATATAAAATATAAAAAAAAATTATAATATACATATAGTAAATTAAACGTAAAATTAAAACATAAAACCTATCTATTACTATCTATTATCCCTAAAAATAATAATATAATATAAATATTATATATATATATATATTAAAATTAGGGATGTACACACAAACAACAACACACGCACACAACCAACACACACAACACACACACCACACACACAAACACACACAACACAACACACACACACACAAAAACACACACACACCCCACAAACCCACACACAAAAACATATCTTTTATTATATATATTTATATACATACATGCATTAATTATATTAAAATTTTAATAATATATAAAATTTTAATCTATATCTACCCCATCTCTCTCTATCTATCCATGTGTGTGTGGGGTGTGTTTGTGTGTGTGTGTGTTTTGGGGTGTGTTTTGTGGGGGTGTTTGTGGTGGGTGGGGTGGTGTGTGTGTGTTTTGGGGTGTGTGTTTGTCGGGTGTAATTATATTTTGGATTTTGAATAATTATAGATAGATAGATAGATAGATAGATGATAGACAGATAGTAGTATAGGTAAGATGTATATTAAAAAAATGTACATGAATTTTAATATATATATATATTTTAATATATATAAAATATATATAAAATTAAAATTATATATATATATGGAAACCGGGAAATTTTACGTGTATCGTGCAAGAGGCCATGATATACGTTTTGTGGGGATTCTTTTGGAGTTTAAATTTCCAAAAAAAGTTTAAATTGATCCCCTAGCAAAGGGTCAGAAAATGACAAGCAAAGTGTGGATCCCAGGACCATGGAGTCCCTTTTTCGGGTTTTTTAAACAGCATAAAATTTCCCATGGAAGGGATTTGACGAGCTGATTAACCCAATCCCCCCGGATTTAGGTTTTTCCCCTTTGTGGGTTTTTTGTGAATTTTGTTAATCAAGGGGCTCCACGGTGCCACCCTCCAAGGAGTCTTCAGTAGGCCCTACTGACCAATTTTGTTTTTCGCCTTTCCTTAAATTTGGGGGGGAAAAAGGGTTTTTTCCCTTTTTAATAAAATTTGGGATATAAATTTACGGGTTATTGTTTTTGATTTATGATTAAAAAAGTATTTTTAAAAAATCGGGTTAACATTAAGAAAAAGAAAAAAATGCAAAAGATCCTTTCCAAAACCCAAAGGAAAAGGGAAAAACAGGTGAAAAAGGGTAGGCCCTAAAAGGCCCCATGATGACAAAAGCACTTGTAGACCCAATCTATGTTTGAATACAAAAAATAAACCGTTTTTACAGTGGGCATGGCATATTCTTCCCAAAAACCGGGGCGATTGGGTAATTCCAAGCTCTGAAAGCTGTAGCACAAAGAAATTGACACTTTATTTGGGATTTTTTCATCTAGGGTTTTATATAAAAAAAAGAACAAAACGGTGTGTAGGGTGCTGAAAAAATCAGCTTGGATATAGATTGAAACGGGAGGCCCTTCCCAAGGGAAACTAAGTGAAACTGGGAAATGAAGAACTTTAGCGATTCCCTTGTACATTATATTCAGAGTCCCATGTTTTTACGGGCCCCTCCGACCATTTTAGAAAAGGGTTTTGGGAGAACTATGTAAACCATTTCTTTATCATCTAATGCCTTAGAAGATTTACTTATTTTTGTACCCTAAATGTAGAATGTAGTATCATAGGACCCCCACATAAAATGTATACATCCCTTTTCCCACGGACAAAATAATGCCGGGTAGCAAAATGATCATATAAAGGACTGGGGAATTTTTCCCTTTTCCTTTTAATTGATATAGATTTACCCTAAAAAATGTTATAGCCTAAAATTCAATGGTAAACCATTAATAATGTTAGACCATGCCCAAAATGTACACAGCTTCCCCCACACCTCTGCAGTTACCAGGGTGGTAAAAAAAAGGGGACAAAACTAAAAAAAAAAATCTAGGGCCCATAACGACCCAACAGCCCCTTTTTTTCCCTTTAGCCCCGTGCTAGTATTTTCGCCTACCCAACGGTATAATCGAATTTTAAAACCCAAAAATCGAAAAAAAACATTTCTCTCGGCGCTTGTCAAGGAATGATCTCCATTTTGATGTCAAAACACCCAGTCCTGAAAAACGAAATGCGCAGTATATTTTTGAAAAGAACGATTAAAATAAGTTTTGGGAAAACTCGCAAAAAAAAACAATAACATTAAAAGAACACTTTAAAAAGCAAAATGTGTAAAAACAAACACTGATAATTCCCCTATATCTTTTTGGAAATAATACATGAAATATTGCAAATCGCAGTCAGGATTTAAGGGGTCAGGAAAAAATTGGCCTCGCAATGAAAACAAGACGAGCGATTTAAAGAAAAAATTAGGCGATCTTCTTCGGGTTCTTTTACGTTAGCACCGGGGGAAGTATTTGCACAAATATTGCCAAAGAAAAACTTTGTCTTGGTTAGTATCGTTCATGATTTCAAAATTGGGTTTTATTCCCCAAGTACGCCATTGCCCCCCAAACTAAAATTGCCCCTTTCCCCCCCCAAATTCAAAAATTTTTTTCCTGTTACGAGGGTTGTTTTTCATTATTTTTTTTTTTTTTTTTTTTTTTTTTTTTTTTTTTTTTTTTTTTTTTTTTTTTTTTTGTGAAAGGGGATGCCAAAAAAGTAGCGATTGGGTGCAAAAAAGGTAAAATGAGTTATGAATAACCAGTTTAAAAAACGAAGGTTACCAAAAAAAAAATGGCCCCCTTTTTTAAAAAAGGGGAAAAAAAAAAAAAAAAAAAAAAAAAAAAAAAAAAAAAAAAAAATTAAAAAAAAAAAAAAAAAAAAAAAAAAAAAAAAAAAAAAAAAAAAAAAAAAAAAAAAACCCCCCCCCAAAAAAAAAAAAACCAAACCAAAAAAAAAAAAAAAAGTGCAGTGTAAATGCTATATTCCTATATAAAAAATGTACCGCAATGTAAAGGTGTCACGATAGGGGACAAAACGAATTTCCTGTTTCTGCAAAAAGGGAATAAAAACCCTTGATTTAACATCTAAAACCCTTCCTTTATATTTTCGTTGTGGGTCGGGGAAAGATGTTTTATGATTCTTGGTTAATTATTTTAGCAATTTAAAAATTTTTTACGGATGGGGCCATAGAAAATTTTTTAAAAATTTAAAAAATTTAAAAGGTTTTACGCCCCAAAAAATATCAAAACAGCCAGCAAAAAGCCCATTTATTTGCAAATTTTTTCCCAAATCAAAAAAACTACCATGAAAGATACAGCAAGTAGACAATAAACAATAAAAAACAGCAACATACAAGATTTAAGGCACAAAAGAAAGTTTATCGGTGGCACTCAAGTAGGATAAAATTTTCAAGCCCTTTATAGAACTTTTTTTTTGTTTTTGGCCTTTAAAACTTGTTTTGTTGCTGCTTTATGTTTATTGTCTACTTGCTTTTTTTTGTCAATGTGTAGTTATTAGATTTGGAAAAAAAATTTGCAACTAAAAAAGGTCTTCGTGGCTGTTTGATATTTTTTGGGGGGCCCTTTAAAACTTTAATTTTTTAATTTTTTAAAAAAATTTTTAGGGCCCCAAACCCTAATAAATTGTAAAATTTAAACTAAGTAATTTTAAACCCCCGGAAAACATACAAACATCTTCCCCGACGGGGCCCCCTAAAAAAACGAAAATATAAAGTTTGGGTTTAGATGTTAACAAGGGTTTATTTCTTTTCGCAGATCAGGGGAATTCGTTAGTCCCCAAACGTGGGCAAACCCTTTTCATTGGTTTAAATTTTTTTATAGGATATATAATTCGACACTGCACTTTTAAAGTAGAGCTTTGCCCGGAATTTTAACTAAAGGGGTTTTTTATGCTAAGCTAGGGGAAATGTATTTAAATGGGGGATCATAAAATCATTTTGAAAATCGCAACATCGCTACTTGTGGATCCCCTTTTCACAAAAAAAAAAAAAAAAAAAAAAAAAAAAAAAAAAAAAAAAATAATGAAAATCACCATCGTAAAAGGAAAAAAAATTATGAAAATAGGGGGGGAAAGGGGCAAAATTGTATTTTGGGGGCAAAAGGCGTACTTGGGGGTTAAAAAAATAGAAAAACATAGAACGATTTTAAAACCCAAAACCCAAAATTTTTTTGGCAAAAATTTGTGCAAATACTTCCCCAAGGGGCTATAGTAAAAGAACAGAAGATAAACGCCTAATTTTTGCTAAGTCCCCTCTCTTGTTTCATTGCGAGGGCCAAAAATTTTTCATGACCGCTTTAATCCTGACTGCGATTTGGGCCCAAATAGTACATGTTTTATGTTTAAAATGAATATGGGTAAATCGTGTTTGTTTTTTCACATTTTTTCTTTTAAAGGTTTTTTTTTAATGTTATTGTTTTTTTTTCGGGGTTTCAAGACTTATTTTTATCGTTCTTTTCAAAATATACGCGCATGCGTATTTTCAGGGGCTGGGTGTTTTGGGCATCACTGGGGGTCATTCCTTTACAAGCGCCGATGAGAAAAAAGTTTTTTTTTCGATTTTGGTTATAAATTTTGATTTTTACCTGGCAGGCGCATATTTCTAGCACGGGGGGAAAGGGATAAAAGGGGCTGTTGGTGGGTTATTTGGGCCCGGGG
>NC_051428.1:16570271-16575271 GCF_015228065.2 Penaeus monodon | reverse complement strand
TATGATATAATATATATATATTTTTTTTCTTTCTTTCTTTTTTTTTTTTTTTTACGGTAGGTTCATGTTTGAGCCGCCGTGGTCACAGCATGATACTTAATTGTAGTTTTCATGCTGTGATGATATTGGAGTGAGTACGTGGTAGGGTCCCCAGTTCCTTTCCACGGAGAGTGCCGGTGTTACCTTTTAGGTAATCATTCTCTCTATTTATCCGAGCTTGGGACCAGCACTGACTTGGACTGGCTTGGCCACCCAGTGGCTAGGTAGGTAATCGAGGTGAAGTTCCTTGCCCAAGGCAACAACGCGCCGGCCGGTGACTCGAACCCTCGAACTCAGATTACCGTCGTGACAGTCTTGAGTCCGATGCATATTAATATATATATATATATATATATATATATATATATATATATTATATATATATAATATATATATATATATATATATATTATTATGTATCTGTGTGTGTGTGTGTGTGTGTGTGTGTGTGTGTGATGTGTATGTTTGTGGTGTGTTGGTGTGTGTGTGTGTGTGCATACATGATAATATATATTATATATGTATATTATATTATATATTATATTATATATATATATATTATTATATTAAATGTGTGTGTGTGTGTGTGTTACATATATATATATATATATATATATATATATATATATATATATATATATAAATTACTCTCTAGAGGGTAGTTCCAAGGGATCCGAGGGACTGATTATGGCATTGTTGTGATGATTGAACCTTCGCGCTCATACACTGAAATTTTCATCCCTTTTGCTGATATTTACGGTGTGGCAGTCTAACAAATTAACCACTGTCATAGATGTGCGTTCGTTCGTTTGAGATTTGCGAAAATCTGGCTTCGCCGGGCCTTCATACATATGGCCTGGCCTGTGTCGGCTATTTATGGCTGTCTCGTTTTATTCTCTGACATTCTATGCTTACCGTGGTCGCGGGATTGCCAGCAGGCGCTCCTGCCGCCATGATGTAAGCATGCGGCATAATCTCTTTACGAGCCCGACGACTGGTGTGGGCGGACCCTGTCTCAGAAATTGTGTGCTCACAATTCTATACGTAATGTACCAACATGGCATTCGGCTCGCCACAGTGCATGCAACACCTGTTTGCATAGTTAAATGTCTGTATGATCTGCCATGGTAACCAATGGTAACCTAGTCTGATTCTGTGAAGAATGACTTCGGTATTGATTGCTTCAGAGAGTGCCAGTGGCTCATAGCCTGTGGAGTCTGAGTACCATCTGGCTAAGGGGGAGGATCTTGTTTTCTCTCTGTGAAGCTGTAAGAGGAAGGCACGAGCTGTGGTATTACACTTCTGCCTTAAGGTTTTTCTGCTCGGTTTTATGATCATGGGATTTGATACCCCTGTCATGTCAGCTAGTCTGTCAGCAAGCTCATTCCCTCTGATGCCTCTGTGGCTAGGAACCCAGTTTATGATTATTCTTCTACCCTGAGCAAGAATCCTCTGTGCTATTGTGAGGATAGTAGTCAAAAGGTAGATGTTGTCTTTGGGTGAGCTTTGCTGTAGACAGTCAATGGCTGCCCTAGAGTCTGTATGTATGACCACGTGTCCTTCCTTCAGGGACGCTTGGGTTAGGGCTCCTATGATCGCAACTGTATTTACATGTAGTGAGGAGGCATTGTCTGTTACACTCACGGATTGTGTGGCATCCCTTGCTGCAAAACCGGCGCCTGCAGTGTGGTTTAAGGGATCGACTGATCCATCCGTGAAGTAGGTTCTACTACCCGTAGGAGCTTCTGCCTTTAGGCTAGGCATAGGGATTGATTCTTTCTCTTTGACAAGCTCATAACAGAGAACTCGATCAAGGTTTGTGCCCAGGGCGAGGCTTCAAGTCGGGGTGGGGGGAGTCCGTGACCTTGGCAACTAGTTGTTCTTTGAGTTGATAGCATATCAACACCCTGTCTGTGTGAGACAGTCAGGAGTCGTTTGCAAACAGCTCGTGTTTTGTTCTAGCATCAATTTTTTTTTTCATGTTTTTTCCGGGGGAGTTAATCCCTTTGGAAGGCCTGCTGCCATTAATCAATTCGTATCCGGGGGAAAAAGTTTGCCTCTAAGGAGGTTGGGGGCCCTCGTCCCCTTGGAGCACCCAAGATCCTGGCAGCTTCTTTTTGAACTGCCCCCAAATTTTCTTTTTAATCTTGAATTGCAGCAATCAGGGAACAAATGGCAGCACAAGAATATTTTAGTATTTTATGTCTACTTCTATGTGTCTCCCTGCTTGCTCTCATGACAGAGTTTTGCTTTGGTCATCCCCCAGTAAGGACCTCCTTTTTAAAGAAGGGGGTCTGCCAATATACATCTCAAAACCAAAAAACCCCTGAAACCCTCCACACCCTTTAGAATAAAGTCATCACACGGCAAGCATCACTTGGGTCTGTACAGCCCCTTTTAATTTCCGGATTACTACCCCAAAACCTACAAGATTTGGAAAGTATTTTGACCACCATGTCTCCAAGTGTATAGTCAAGCACACTGGGGAAATTTGCAAAACCCCCATCTCACTGATATCTGCTAAAGACCCCCCCGGGAGGGGGAAACCCCCATAGCAATATCCCCAAAATTTTTCAGTGAGGGACTCATGGGACCCTGTGTGTCCTGAGAACTCTTGCTCTTCCTAAAAAAGCCTTTCCACGAACAAAAAACACCACATGTTAACAAGGAAGCCCACACGTGGAACAACACTTTTGTTAATAAACAAAAATCACTTTGCATCAGAATTCCCTTTTCAGTTTCTAGAAAGTTTTGTCCTGATGGGTCTACAGAAAGGGTTTCCACTACGGGGATTATATATACGAAACAAAGCCGACTACATTATTCCCCACGAATATGGTGCATAAAAGAGAAGATGCTGGGGACCGCCCCCCGGGGGTCCACCTTCCCCATAACCGTCTTGAACTTGGGAAAAGGACAACTCAAAGGGCAGACACAAGAATTGTTAGGGATGCTTGTACTAGTAGCGGATGGTTGAAGTGGTGCTTATATTGATGTTAAACTGTACAAAAACCTCTCACAGAGACTCAAAGGCAAGCTTGTCTTTATTTTAAAAATTTCGACACTGGACCCTTGAAAAGGCAGGGCTACTTTATCGATCCAACTACCGCAAAAATCTCTCTGCAATTGAGAAGGATTCCGCAGGGAGTTTGACCTGTCATCGCCATGCGAGGAGGGAAAGCCTGCCTTCCCTGCTGGGTACTTTAAAGGGCCCTACAGAACTTGGGGGAAAACGCTCCTCGTCATTGCCCGGGTTTTAAAGGGGGGGGTATCGAACATTAAAAGTAAACCCATTTTGTCAATAAATGGAAAAACTGCTTTCGGCGTTCTATTTACGGGAACCGGGCGGAACGCGCAGTTTTTAAAAAGCACAAAGGAGGATCCTCAAAAGTTCGGAGAAGGGAAATCTTTGCTGCATCTGCTCGAGGAGAGCCCCGCACCCGACGATGCGTGGGAACATCAAAACCCACAAGAAGGAAACCCCGTGGACCCTCACCAACGGGACCGGGGAAGCCCCACACCGGTTACTAAGAACTTGCACACCTCTCTCGGGCGCCTTAAAATCCATAGCGGTTGTCATCTTCAAACACCACCGATAGATGGCCAACTGCAAAACGTCGGGATGAATGCAAAAAGCTGCAGCTTCGACGTCTTCGCTTTCACCACGACCGATTGACATCGAAACTGCAAAAGAAGCTGACGGGAAAGGACGAGAATGAAATACCGCTGCTGAGGATGACTATGTCCATTCATCCCGCCTCTGCGTGGATTTGGCCCGTTCGGTTCCCCAGGACTTGCAAGGGCTCACCTCTGTCACAGTCCTAACCCAGCGGGTTTTTGGAAACCCCAGCTGACCACTACCGGAAAAATCGGGGGAATAATGTAGTCTGGCTTCCTTTAGAACCGACCAGGACAAACCTTCAAAACTCCCCCCACAGATTAAAAAGGAGTGCACCCCCCATACATTCCCCACCGAAGGGAGTGAAAGAACAGCTTCCCTTTTTTCGACACCCTTTTCCATAAAAACAGAAAACCTACTAATAAAAATATTTTATACTTATTTCTCTGCCCACAACAAAAAAAAGAACGTGTCATTGTTTTTTTTCCTCCGACGCGTAAATCTGCAGCCCAGGTTCCTGGAGGAGGAAATGCAACCTGAGTAACACATTCAACGCCTCCGTTACCCCCGCGCCTTGCTCCCCCCACCTCCGACACAAGGCGGAAAAAAAAATGACCGATCAAGGGGACGCCACACGAAAAAGACCCGAATTATCATCCCTCATTCACACCAGAGCCCTGGGGGGCCACATAATGAAATAACTACCACCTCTGGGAAAAATCGGGGACATCGCAGGGAAAAGTGACCTCACCCCGTGGCCCGCATAATTTTGGGGGCTGCGATAAGGTATACATAGCAGACAGACGTGGCCTCCATGAACAACGTACGACCAACCGAGGGGGCCCCCCGCACACGACAAGAAGGGGCCTTCGTTTTTCACGTCGACTCCCACGGCCTCTCCCCAAGTGGGCCCAGCCTCCTCATTAAAAAAGTCTCCCCACGACAAAGGAAGATGGTAGAACACGTTTATACACAAACTAACAACTTCAACACCGCACAGGGGCCCCCGACAGCCCGGGCTCGCACACCTAATTACCGCGTGACCGACGCCTAGTACATTCTTATATGCCCTATGAACAAAAAATGCAAAAAGGCTTCGGGAATTCGTGTGTTTTTTTTACTTCCATTTGTTGTTCTACTTGCAATCTGTTTGACTGAATTCCCCACGTGTGCATATGTGTGTGTTTTGTGTGTGTGTGTGGGTGTGTGTTGTGTGTGTGTGTGTGTGTTGTTGTATAAAATGTGGATAATTCTTTTCTGTTACAGGGTGTATAAATTTTATTTCTTTTCCGTGGACCACGTGGCTGTTTTTTTCCCCCCAAAAAAAGTGGGGGGGGATTTT
>NC_051428.1:16560937-16567048 GCF_015228065.2 Penaeus monodon | reverse complement strand
GTATTATTTGCTTCTAGAAATCAGCCAGAATCCTATGTGTACAGCATTTCCCTTGCTGGCTTTAAGGTCTGGAGCCTGTTGAGTGTATAGTTGATAGTTAAGAGTACTGCTTCATGGTGGAAGGACTGTATGCGATTGATTGCAACCTTAATGATTGAAGGTGACAGGGTTACTTTCTATATTTTCTGGAAGCTTTTGTTGAGTTTCTCCATAAGTCATGGAGTGATATGTGTGCACTGAGGGGCACATCAGTCAAGCCAGGAGTTAGTGTGTATCTTCTAAATCTCCATCCAAATGATGGGCTAGTGCCGGAGCTCTCAAACTCTGTTATTGTTGTACCAGTTCTTTTGTAAGCATATTTATTTAAACTGATTGTAGGAATTGCTGAATTAGCTGCAATCTCTTCCTTCTGACCCCCCTAACAGGAGCTGTAGAGAGGTCACCACTGAGGGCTGAGACAAAATGACTTCCTGGTGCCCAAGGCCAGAGAGGGGATGGTACCCCCACCCCTAGTTCATTCTATCATGAACCAGGGAGAACTCTTCCACGTGTTTGTTGTGTGTGGCATCTCGTATTACTAAGGGACAGATTTTGACCCCACCTATAACCTCCTCTCGTTGGACTCCATGTAGGTGGGGGTGAGGAAATAAAGAATTCTTATTTGTATGATTTCTAAAATTTATAAAAAAAAAAACAGACTCTCTCCCTGATGATCTATGCAATCCCCTGACTAATCCCTCTAGAACCTTGCCCTTTGGAACCTTTCCAGCTTCCAAAGGGCAAGAATGGGAATCCCAGGCTCCCAAACCAGGCAAGGAAGAGAAAAGTCCCCAATCCATTAAGGAAATCTTACCTGGTAAATATGAAGTATCTCATATAGTGAATACCTAGAAGTGAAGATCATTGATGGTGTATCAATCATGGATCTTGAAGTACATCAGAAGATAACTGAAGTGTATCAACATAATAATCACATCACCCTGCAGCAAGATGGTTGTCTGCTACATTTCTGGGGCTTAAGTCTCATGTCCTCCTACCCGCCATCCCTTATCCTCCAATACTTCTTCCAGCAAACACTTTGCCATCACAGTCAGGCATCAGTACACTAATACTGAAACTGCCTCTGGTGAGTTGTTCCACTAGAAATGGAGGAGTGAGGGGTCTATTTGAAGAGAGTCCTCCTCCCAAAGTAAGGTCTTCATATGACCCAGTTTGTGCATGCCTACAAGAGATTATGACCAAGGAAAATTGTCTGATTTTCCTGAGAGGATTCCAAGTTCAATCCCATTATGGGACTTCTTATTACGAATCTCATGGAGGAGTAGCAGTGATGGTACATCAGGATATTCCATTCCAGACCATCCACCTGCATACAACACGCAGGAGAAGGTTGTGAGAATAGGTTTGAGACGATCTTACACTGTTACATCCATCTGTCCTCCACATAATCTCAACATAAATGATTTGGAAGAATCGACTTGGAGAGTTGCCTCATCCATTTTACTTTTGGAGATTTAATGGCCAGTATCACCTTTTGGGAAGACACTTTGTGCAACCCTCATGGAAGGGTCTTAGAGTCCTTGTTTTCAAGAGTAGATACAGTTTTACTGAACAGTGACACTCCCACAGATTTCCAAATACTGGGACATTCTCCAATATCAACCTGTCAATTGGTTCACCTGGTTCACTTGGCAGGTTGCAGAAGACTTACATGGAAGCAACTACTTCCCAATAATTTTGGAGGAGGTAATTTCAGCCAATGACAATTTGAACATGCAGACTGGAATCTTTAGATCAAATGCAGTAATGCAGGGATCTGTGAATGATTTCCGGTGTGTTTAAGATGCTGTTAATCACTTCATATCACGAATTCACCTTGCAGCAGAAGCACCCATTCCCAAAAGTAGTGCGCAGTACCATTGACCTCTGATACCATGGTGGTCTGATGAATGCCAACAACCTGTCAGAGCAAGAAAAGCTGCTTTGAGGCAGTTGAAAGGAGGCCCCAGTGATGTAATCTTGATCCATTACAAAAGGACCCAAGCCAAGGCCGGTAGTGCAAAGGAGGTAGACAGCTCCTGGGACATACTCCCTCATTAAATCTGGGGCCCTTACCGGGTTTGGGACAAGTACTAAATCGTTTAAAAAAGTACTCTTTGTCCCACCCCGCTCCGAGATAATGGGAAATCCTCAAACAAAAAAAAAACAAAAAGTTGCAAAACTATTTCCCCCCCCAGGCTGAAAAGGGAAAGACCCCCCCAAGTTTTTGTTCAGTAAACTGTAGCAGAACTTCCCAAAAATTTTCGTTTTTGGAAAGGGGAGGGATGTTTGCAGCCTGCCCCAGGAAGTGATGATATTCCATTAATATATTCACTTTACGGACCTTTTTTGTTTTTAGGGAGACTAATATTTTTAGATAAAGGTATTTATGCGTATTTTACTTTTTGAGCAAAATTAACTTTTTTTTTTTAATTAAATTCATTTTTTTGTAAACATTTATTGATAATTTTTTAAAGTTTAAAATTTTTTAAAATCAACCCCCAAAAGGATTTTTTGATAATGATCTTTTGCTGTTGATGCGGGAAATAATTTTGAAAATCATTCAATCTCTCCTGGAATCTATCTTCCCCTTTTTGTTTAAATTTTATCATCGGTCGAGGGAGATTTCGCAGCGTGTATGTCCCCGCTTGCTTGGAAATCTGGTGGTCTAAGGGGGTGTCAAGACCCCCCTCTGAGATGGGTGGACACATGTTTTTTTTTAGGAGTGAAGTGTGAGGATGGGTCAGGTAAGTTCCAATTCTACATGATCTACTGCAGTTGGAGAAGCTGAGTGTTCCATACTGTACTGTGAGCAATGAAATCTCTACAAAGAATGAACCGAGTTATTGACTTCAATTAAGATGTGGTCCAGCCTAAGAGTGGCACTTTCTCTGGGTAAATGACAAATATTGAAAACTAGGATTTTTGTGTTTTGTAGGGATATGGTAACACCAGGACTCTCAACCTCGTCACCACAAGATTTCGGAGTCAATAATGGCTTATCCTATATGCCCTTATGAACAAGAATAGCGAAAACTCTTCTTCTTCCCTATGATAGAGATGGAAACCTATGTAATTGGAGATGGACTTGAGTGTTTCTTGTAGCCAGACAACATCATAGAGTTGTTCTGCATGGGCTAAGTTAAGTGTAGGCAATTTGGAATCTAGACCTTAGATGTGCCACTGGAGGAATGTGATCTTTTCAGCTGTGTCTGTAATGAAGTCAGAGCTGATGTCAGAATCTGCATAGCGCAGGAAGCCATTGTCAATGATTGGTTCATCATTTGGGATGTGTAATACTGGTATAGACTCACCATCTGTTGAGGAAATGGTGATGGTACCCAGTGGTGGGAAGCTAAGGTCATTAGAGGTGTGTTGTTGTTCAGTAAGGTTAAGTTCCATTTGGTATTGCACCTTGAAAGCAAACTGGCTACTTTTCTTAAGTCTTGATAGTGGATGTGGTATATGATATATGAAGAGCTTGGGTTCAGGTGCTCATGGGTGTTAAGAGGGTTGTCCTTATGGGAGGTTATTCTAGTGGATTTGCTGAGGGTGAACTGATAGTGTCTGAATCAGAAATGTTGGTCTTCAAGGCTTTGCCAGAAAGTTTAACTAAGGGAATGTTAGCAATTACGTCCTGTATCAAGTTTATGGTCAGCTTTTCTGCCAACAAGTGAGGGACACATCTGTAATATTGTGATCAAGAACTCCGCATCTTTTGGTGAACTATCAGATCTACTACAACTTGAGCTTTTGCGAGTGAATAATATATATATATATATATTATATATATATATATATATATATTTATATATATATAATATATTGTATACATATATAAATGTGTTATATAATATATATATATATATATATATATATATATATATCTATATATATATAATATATAAATGTGTATATAAATATATATATATATATATATATATATATATATATATATATATATATATATATATATATATATATATATGCACACACACACACACACACACACACACACACACACACACACACACACACACATATATAGATAGATAGATATGTGTGTGTGTTTTGATTTGCGTCTGTTGTGTGTGTATGATACCTGGGTGAACACAAAGCTTGGTGGTGATTGGAGGATGTGAGCCAGCTGGAGTCGTGCTTGGAGTGGGAATCACTCTGGTTGCAAGAAATAAATGGTGAACCAGCACATAAACATTCTTAATTTTATTCTGCTGGATCACAGCCACTGTATGAAATATTTTTGGTTGCTTTTCTTGCTTTCCTTTAAAGGTTTTCTGACCACTTTTATTTTGTGTTCCCTCCTGAGCCAAGGTGGATCCCGCGGGCAGTCCCAGAAGGGTGGCTGGTAGTTGGCTACCTTCAGCTTGGGAGGATGGTGCTCTGGTTAGAGCTTTTCACTTCATGTTTTCCACGTAAATGTGGAAATTGCAGGAGAAGTGGCCAATTTTTTCGGTATGCTTCATCATGGCCAAGAGTAAGATGAAACCATCACGTCTCTCCGAATTTACGTCTAGCATCACCGACACTGCATCATCATTTGGAGAAATAATAGACATGTAAAGGGTGCTCCATATGGCAAGGGAGACCAAATCATGAAATCAGCCCCCTCTACAGCGCAGTCTTCCTCTAGTTTCGTCATTTCTTCTAATGAGAACTTCACCATATCCATTGAAGCTTTGTTGGCCTTCGAATAGGATTTTCCTTCTTTCCAGGTCTCGGAAAAGATAATCAATAAAGAAGAATACATACTCAAACCTAAAAACCCTGAAACCCTCCACATCCTTGAGAATAGAAGAGTCATCATCAGCGGCAAGACTATCAACTTAGGTCTGTACAGCCCACTTTTAACTTCCGTGATTACTATCCCAAACCTACAAGATGTGGAAAATATTTTGACCACCATGTCTCCAAGTGTATAGGTCAAGCACACTGTGGAATATGTGCAGAACCCCATCTCACTGATATCTGCATCAAGACACTCCGGGAGGGGAAACCCACCATAGCAATATACCCAAATTTCAGTGAGGGACATCATGGGACCCTGTGTGTCCTGAGAGACATCTTGCTCTTCCTCCAAAGAAGCCTTTCCAACAGAACAAAGAACACCACGAGTGTTAACAAGGAAGCCCCACACGTGGAACAACACTTTGGTTAATAAGACAGACAATCACTTTGCATTCCAGAATTCCCTCTTCAGATTCTAGCAAGTTTTGTCCTGATCGGTACTACAGCAAGGATGCCATCTACGTGGATATATATAAACGTAATGAAGCCAGACTACATTATTCCCCACGAATAGTGAGTGCATCAAAGAGAAGGAGATGCTGAGGAGCCGCCTTCCGGGGGTCCACCTTCCCCATAGACTCGTCCTTGAACTTGGGAAAGAGGACGAACTACAGAAGGCGAGACACAAGAGATTGTTAGAGGATGCTTGTACTAGTAGCGGGTGGTCTGAAGTGGTGCGTGATGACTTGATAGTTAAACTGTCACACAAACCTCTCACAGAGACTCAAAGGCAAGCCTTGTCTTTAGGTTTAAAATTCGACACTGGTACCCTTAGTAAAGGCATGGCTGACTTTATCGAGTCCAACTACCGCAGAAATCTCTCTGCAATTGAGAGAGGATTCCGGCAGGGAGTTGTGACCTGTGCAGTCGCCAGTGCCAGAGGACGGAAGCCTGCCATTCCTGCTAGGTACATTAAGGCTCTACAGGAACTTGGCAGAGACGACTCCATAGTCATTGCTCCGGTTATAAGGGTGGCGGTATCGTAATCATTAATAGTACCGATTATGTCAATAAGATGGAAATACTGCTTTCGGACGTATTTATTTACGGGAAAGCCAGGACAGGAAACGCGCAGGCAAGGTCCCTAGAGTTTAATAGAACAGCAAGGAGGATCCTCAAATGTTCGGAGAAGGAGAAGTCTTTGCTGCATCTGCTCGAGGAGACGCCACGCACGCCGACGATGCGTGGGAACATCAAAACCCACAAAGAAGGAAACCCCGTGAGACCCATCACCAACGGGACCGGGAATGCCCCACACCGGTTAGC
>NC_051428.1:16543437-16550937 GCF_015228065.2 Penaeus monodon | reverse complement strand
TATAAGTAATTTTGCAGATATATCGCGACCGCTAATTGACTTAACCAGAGGCTGCAAGACTAAAGATGGGAAAACGAAACTGGCGGGGACACAGGAAGCATTGGATGCATTTCACAAGCTGCGTACAGTCTTGTCTGAGGATATAGTGTTAAAGTTCCCAGATTTTTCCCGTCCATTTGTATTAGTTACAGATGCAAGTAAACACCATTGGGGGAGCTCTCCAACAGGAGGATAATAATGGAACCCTTAGACCATTGTCTTATTTCAGTCGACAGTTAAGGGGTGCCGAGTTAAATTATTCTACTGTAGAAAGAGAGGCATTGGCGATAGTATGTAGGCTAAAGATAAACAGAACACTGATTCAAGGTTTTCCTGTAATAGTTCATACAGACCATAGGCCTCTGCGTTATCTTTTTTCTAGTAGAGATGGAAATGAAAGACTAGCCAGGTGGCGTATGTCGGTAGCAGAGTTTGATATTTGCGTAGAGTACTTGCCGGGCAAGGACAATCATTTAGCAGATGCGTTGTCGCGAATCAGAGCAGCTGATCAACCGATAGACGATTTAGTTGTCGGTGTTGTTACTCGCCGAGCTACTGCATCTTATAAAGGGATAAATCGGCTTGATAGTCCGAGGTCAGAAATGGTAGATAGCAGTGATAGTAGTTCATGTGAGACCATTGACATATGGGGACTAGATAGTTTACGAATTGCACAAGATAAAGACCCACTATGGGGTCGTGTTAAAAGTTATTTACGAGGTGAGAGTGAGCTCACTAAAGATGAGTTTAAAGGGATTCCTGGAATAATCGAGAATTATATCAGGTAGGCCAGATGGCATATTATATAATGTTTTAGATAAGCCTTTTAGAAAGGTCTTTCGAGTGGTGGTACCAAAAGTGTATCAGAGTACAGCTTTAAGGTTAGCTCATTCGATTCCTGTTGCAGGGCATGGGGGTGTTTTGGTAACCTTAAAGAGATTGGAATTATTTGCATTTTTTCCAAACATGAAGAAAATAGTAAAGGAATATTGTTCGTCCTGCGACATATGTTTGCGTTGTAAGCCAGGCAAACATATCCCTGTTCCTCTCTTAAGATACCCTGAAGTGTCAAGGCCTTTTGAGCGTGTCCATATGGATATAGTGGGTCCGTATCCGGAATCTGAAGGCTTTCGTTACATTCTTACGGTAGTAGATGCTTTGACAAAATACCTTTTTGCAATTCCATTAAAGTCTAAGGATTCATTAGAAGTCGCGAAGGCATTTATGAATGGATTCATTTACAAAGAGGGGACTCCATGTCAAATCATTTCTGATGGGGGAGGGGAGTTCGTTAACGAACTATTCAAAACGCTAAAAAAAGAATTTGGGATTGATAAACGTACTATTACTCCATATCATCCAAGCTCAAATGGTCAAGTGGAAAGAGTTAATGGTACATTAAATAAAATTTTGCGTACGATGGTCTGGGACCACCCGTCAGTGTGGGCTCGAATGTTATCTATGGCAGAGTTAGCTTACAATACTGCTTACCATAGGGTGATAAAAGACACACCTTTTTTCACGCTAAAGCATCGGGACCCTCATTTTCCATATATTTTATTTTCAAAGGACACAGCTCCTTGGTATAATGTGGAAGATTATTTGCAAGAGACGAGAGTCATGGGCTCAAGGATTTTTAAGAGATGCAAAGAACATATTGAAGAAGATATCCAGAGAAGGCCAAGGATCGGCCTTATGCCAAGCCTTCCCAAATCATAGAAGGAGACCGGGTATATCTCAAAGCTACTCCTAAGGTGGGGTTGAGCAAAAAGGTGCAGCCTTTATATTCTGGACCATATAGGGTAATAGAAAAAATCAATGATGTTGTATTAAAAATTAAGAGGATTGCTGATGGGAAAGAACGCAAAGAACACGTAGATAGGTTGAAATTAGAAAAGTCATTAGTAAGGGGCCAGGCCCATAATATAGATAAAGCATACCCAACAGAAGAAAAAATTGAAGAATTTGAGGATGACAATAGTTTGGAAACTTTGGAAGTTCCAGAGAAATATGTGGATTTGAGAAAAAAAGGAAAACATGGTGCATATTATTTACGGAGTCGGAAGTAGAAGAATACAAAGGAGAACAGATAAGATAATAACCAGGGGTTATATATTAAAATATACATACAATTTCAGATTGTGGGGATGACCACAGCCAGGATGGAGTCCGAAGACTCCCTTGCTCGTTCTGGACTGGTTTTTGTTCCCTATTCTAAGGTAACTTATACATCGACAGTACAGATCGTTCCTGTCAAGATAAAACAGGGAGAGTTTTTAGATCCCTTTTTGAAGATTGGACAAAAGTTAAAAGAGACTGAGGATAGTTTAAAAAAACTTGGATTATCTGAGATGAACTATGGAGAGACAAATCGTAAGCCAGAAAAAAATGAAAGAATTGTGATTGCCGACACAATTGTCACAATAATTGACAATATGAGAAAGAATATAGAGAATCATATGACAACAATTCGAGATTTATTTAGGTCAGTTCATCAAGGACGACAGAAGCGTTCTCTCTGGGAGGGACTAAATTTGGTTAGCAATGTTGCAGGATTGATAATGGAGGGGTAACTAATCATCGATATAGATATGTTGCACACCCAAATCATGGAATCTGATAAGTTAGCACAAAGAGCTCTTGAAATGGCTGGGGTCACCACTAGCCTGTTAGACACTGTCATTATTCGGGAGAATGAAATAGCGAGGGCACTGGAGAGAATGGATGAAGCTATTGGTGTCATAGATGTAGTGGTCACTGACTTGGGTCGGCGGTTGCAACTATTAGAGAAGATATTTTTGTGTAGTTCTGTCCTGGAGAACTACCGGGCTATTCTCCGAGGAGTCGAGGAAAACCAAAATTCAATTTTGGGAGGGTTACGGGAAGCAAACGTAGGTAGACTTTCGCCAAATTTTATTACCCCTGATGTACTCTTATCCATATTAAATACGTTAATAAAGGAAGGGGTATCCCTCATAATTCCTCCAAATGAAGAGAATTTACACACATATTACTTTTCTTTAACTGTAAAACTAATGCCTGGAAGTTCTTTGGGAAATTTGATGGTATATCTGACTTTCCCTTTACCAGGCCACCAAATGGATGCTTTCCTGGTCCATGCTTTCCCCAGACCCATCTTGAACTCTACGGCTTTTATCCATACCCAGATTTCATCTCCTGTCTTATCTACCGGTTTCTTTCTAACCTCGACCTGTTTGTTTAACATTTCCGGTGTAAGTGTAACATTTCGACTTTCTACCTTTCCACCGTCAACATTCTTTTCTTTTTTAGGGACTCTGCTCCCTTCCTTGGCTATTGCCCCTACTATTCTTTTTTTAGAGCCTCATCCTTTATCGCCTCCCTCCGATAATCAGTAGCTTTACTTTGTTTAGCCCAAACCCTGTACTCTTGGAAAAATGTTCGGCAATCCTTCGTCTTCACAAGCCCTGGACAAGCATCAAAAAACTCCTCTGGAAGTTCCCTGGCAAAGACAATACCTATCATGTTCTCCACAAGAGGAGCAAACTCTCTATCTTGTGTCTTAACTTGTTCGGCCGCGATTCGCAACTTGTTAAAATATGCTTCAAGAGACTCACTCCCCTCCCTCCTGGCACCTAGAAACATATCTAACGCAGTTCTGGCGCTGGTCACGGCATCATGAACCACCCTGAGCTCGTCCGTCAATGATTTCCAGTTATAATCGACATCTTTAGCTCTCGCATACCATGCCTCGTACGTTCCTAACGCATCCCCTCTAAGACGTCGTAGTGCAAGGCGGATCTTTCCATCATCATTCCATACCTCGTCATGAGTTAAATCTTCCACTCGCTTTATCCATTCATCAAGATTTGTCATGGCGCCCTTTGTCTTAGGACACTTCCCTTCATACAAGGGAAGGCGGTGTTCTACCTCATTTATAGGATTTCTTTTCCTCTCCCCACTGAACACTACATCCCGGAGATCAAGAGACGGCTGGGTAGTCGATAACTGATTTTTTTCCGCTGCCTTTTGGGCAGTTTCCTCCGCCACCCCGGAGGCTCCCTGGGTTTCCCTTACACCTGAATTATGCATTGTTTTTTCTTCCCTTTTCGTGGCTAACCCCACCGTCTTTTCCTCACGCTAACCCAAACGGACAAGTAAAACGCATACTCAAAAATATACTACAGTGAAAGACTCTACTTAGGGAAACAAGTGAATCAAGCACAACAAAACTTAATCATGCTATTGATATGCCTTAAGGGGTAATGCTAGCTCTGTAAGGGAATATATCAAGTTAACATATAAGCTATCAATCAAAAGCAACATAGGAATTATACTAAAGCTAAAAGAACAAGATCAAAAAATCATATATATATATATATCTCAACTTAAATGTCAATATAGTCATATATATATAAACATGATGTATAAATATAGTTAATCATTACGTACTCTACGTGTAGGCAACTTAAAACTACTACTAGTAAACTTAAAAGTATTACTATTAATGTTAAAAACACAGAATAGGGAATACATTGCACATTGTTCACTTTAGGAAACAAAATAAAAAGCTGCTACGCCCGGCGCCACCTGAAACCACAAGAGAAGATTAATGCCTATCCTCCGAGGATTTCTCGAATTGTATAAGACCCACCCCGTGAGTCAAATTTACACAATTATTCCGAATTAAGTATTACAATGGTAGGAAATGACCGCCACTATCGAAATCTTGATAAATAAAAGTATTATTAGTGTTAAATATATTAGTTACCCCTTATGATGCTCAGAACACTACGATTTCTGTGTTTACCCTCAGTTCCTTTGTTATTGTTTCTGAGTTAAATAATATTATATTTTTATTAACTAAATTGTAAGTTTTCTAAATGTGTTCTAGAAAAAAATATTGCATATTCTATATATTATTAAAATCAAGAATAGAAGTACTTATTTTCCACAAATTATATATTTTTGTGTAACCATTGAAAATTAAAGGCCACTACGTGGCACTGCCAGCTCACCACCTGTTTCATTGACAACCCCCAACCTCGCTCCTGCTTCTTCATGCCTTGTTGACAAATGTGGGTCTAGTGAGACCTTACATTTTGGTGCCCAGACCCGGGAAACAGGTTCTACAAAGAATCCCGGTTGTATTTTTTGTGTCAACAATGGGAGACATGGAGAAACTTCAGAAGAAGAGGGCAGTCGCCCGAGGCTGGGCAACTCGCAAATCTAACACATTAAAGGGCCTCCTCAACAATCCAGATGTCAGTGTCATCGATCTGCAAGCTGCCATGGATGACTTTGATCAACGTCTTGCCAGTTTGGAGGAGGTACAAACATTGTTAGAATTAGAGACTGATCTTGCGAACTTGGATGAAGAGCTCGATAACGCCTCTGAGTTTTTTCAAGAAGTCCGTAAGCCCAGGCTGCAAGCTGCACAGAGGTTGGGGGATTTGATGAAAGGTGAGAAGAGTGAATCTATTTCATCCTCTAGTCCCAGTAAAATATCTAGTAGCAACAAGATGACAAATATAAAGTTACCCAAATTAGAGTTACCAAAGTTCAAAGGAGATGTAACTCTGTGGCAGTCATTTTGGGACCAGTTTAAGACTCATGTTCATGATTCTGACATTCCAGTGATAGCTAAATTTAGCTACCTGCAGTCATTATTGGAAGGAGATGCAAAGGGTGTTGTAAAAGGACTTGCACATACCGAAGCAAATTACCAAATTGCTTGTGATATGCTGAAAGAAAGATTTGGAAGACCTGAGCATATTAAATTTGCACATGTACAAGCACTTTGAATTATAAATCTTCTGTGAAGGCAAGGGACCAAAGTATGTGTCCTCCTTGTGGAATCTAAGTGATGAATTGCTGACAACATCCGTAGCCTAGAAGCTTGGGAGTATCAGGGGAGCAGTGTGAAGTGTTCCTGACCCCATCATCCTGGCATGCCTTCCTGAGGAGCTAAGAATGGAGTGGGCCAGAGAAGGCTCTGGCATGAAAGTGACCTCAGTTGGTTGCTGCATTTTCTCAGAGAGAAATGAGAGAATGAGAGATTGAGAAACCTTCAGTGTTGTGTTAGGGAAGGCAGAAGGACGGTTTGTGGAATCTGAGAAAGAAGAGTACCATCTGCATCAGCTCTGTACACATCATCTGAAGCAGGATCATATTTTTGTGCATTCTGCAGCAAGAAACACAAGTCTGAGAAGTGCTAGGATATTCAGAAGCTCTCATTTAAGAACGTGAAGAAAGGATTAAAGCAGCCCGTTTATGTTTTTAAGTGTTTAAGTAAGGGACATATTGCCAGTGGTTGTCGAATCAAGTGTTCCAAGTGTAATGGAAATCACAATTCTCTTTTGTGTAGAGCAAAGGGCGACATAAACTCCAATAAAGCTATGGAAAAGGACATAGTGATCAGAAGATTAGTGATACTGCTGATCTCTTCAGAGAATTGCAGTCCTGAAGTGAATCATGTTGGAGTTGCTCTTAGTAAGTGTAATGTGTTAACAAAAACTAGCTGTGTGTTACAAACGGCTAGAGTTAAAGTGTATGGTGATTCAGGTATTTGTTGTGAAGCCACCTTGTTATTTGATACTGGCTCTGATAGATCTTATGTGTCCAGTATTTTGTGAAGAAAGTTAAGCCTAAGTGGGTGAGCTCGGAGACGGTGTCATATGCTGCCTTGGAGGTAGTAAGTCTCATCCAGGTAAACAGAGTAATATCTTTGATTTGAAATTAGTAGGTTTACAAGGTGTAAAACATTTAATGGCATTAGAGATTCCAAAGGTTTGTGCACCTTTAACTAGACCCTGTATTCCCAGTAAATTGGTTGATGCATTTTCAGACTTTCAACTTGCTGATGATTACAAAAATAATAGTCACCTGAGTATAGATATACTAGTAGGTTTGGATGCTTATTGGGGACTTATGGATCCTGAAATTAAGCCATATCAGAGAAATGAATTAGTAGCCCAAAGGTCTGTCTTTGGTTGGGTTTTGTCTGGCTCATGGATGAATTCTACTAACAAGCCATTTGAGTCTACCCAAATGTTATGCATAGGAAATGTAACAGATTCTGATTTACGGGAATTTTGGAGTTTAGAATCTGTTGGAATAACTCAAAAGGAAACTGTTACTTGCCCTTTTACCTCAGACCCTGTTCTACAACAATTTTGTGGAAATGTTAAGTTTGATGGGGGGCGTTATGAAGTAAGCTTACCCTGGAAGTCGGATGACTGTAAGAAGAATCTTAGAAATAATGAGGGACTTGCTAGAAAAAGAGTTGAAGGTTTAGAGCGGAAGTTAGATAAGGATCCAACCTCGCTCCTGCTTCTTCATGCCTTGTTGACAAATGTGGGTCTAGTGAGACCTTACAATTAGATTTCTATTAAAATTATAATCGCGCCCCACCGCTGTTTTATTAGAAAACAGGGAAAACAGATTCTTCAAGTAATTAATTTTTTTAAAAAAAAAATTAAA
>NC_051428.1:16535244-16543337 GCF_015228065.2 Penaeus monodon | reverse complement strand
TATTATAATATTTTTTTTATTATTATACAAAATTTTTTCATTATTTATCTATATACATTTTTATAACATACATACTATATAATATGGATGTGGTTGTTTACACTGGCCTCCGGTTTCATACCCGGATGACCTAGGTTCGAGTCCTGGTCAGGGGGGTTGTTTTTTATCGATATCAATGCGGCATTGCATTTTTTCCCCATCTTTCATAAAATATACCTCAGGACATCTGACTTAGGATTTGAATTGCTAAATAAATTTTCCACCGAGTGCCCACGGGGAGTGAGCGTAAACTTCGCTGCCCATTACTCAGTATGAGTAGACAGGTAATGTCTATGGGCTAGTAAGATCCAGTTGCACACTCCTTTAGTGGGTCTTTGTGGCATGGTTGGTTTAGCACGGGCCCTCCGGTTCCATACCCGGAGTGACCTAGGTTCGGTCCTGGTCAGGGGGGGTTTGTTATTTATCGTATCAATGCGGGCATTGCTTATTCCATTTTTCATATATATAATAATATAAAATTATAAAATATATATATATATATATATTTTTATATATTTACATATATATCTCCACACACAAAACACACATACACACCACACCACACACACACACACCCACAGACACACACACACGCACACACACACATATATATATATATATATGTATATATATATATATATAATATATATATATATATATACATATAAAAAAAATTATATATATATATATATATATATATATATATATATCTATATATATATATATATGTGTGTGTGTGTGTGTGTGTGTGTGTGTGTGTGTGTGTGTGGGGGGTGGTGTGTGTGTGTGGAATTATATTGTGTATATATATAACCTATATATATTTTGTATAAAATTGTATTATATATACATATATTTTAATATTATAATATATTATATATATATATTTATATATATATATTAATATATATATATTTATATATATATTATTTATACCACACCATACACACACACACATACACACGCACACGCACACGCACAGACACACACACACACACACACACACACACACACACACACAAACACACACATATGCACACGTGTGGAATTCCTGTCGAACAGATTGCGAGTAGAACAACGAATGGAAGTACAAAAAACACATAAATTTGCCGAAGGCCTTTTCGCATTTTTGCTTCATCAGGGCATATAGACATGTACTAGGCTGTCAGGTCACGTCGGTAATTAGGTGTGCGACGACCTTGGCTAGTTCGTGGGTCCCTGTTGCGGTGTTGAAGTTGTTAGTTGTGTGTATGAACGCTGATTCTATCATCTTCCTTTATCGTGGGGGCAGACCTGTTTAATAATGGAGGCCTGGGACCACTTGGGAATATGGCCGTCGGAGTCGACTTGAACAACGTCGTGTCGTCGGAGGGCGCTGGGGTGTTGGTCGATAAGCTGTTCATGGAGGCCACGTCCCTGTCTCGCCTATGTATACCTTATCGCAGCCCCCAAACAAGGTATGCTGTGCACCTGGCTGTGAGGTCACTTTTCCCTGACGATGTCTCCGATCTTTTTGCCAGAGGTGGTAGTTATCTTCATTATGTGGCCCACCAGGTCCTCTAGGTGTGAGTGAGGGATGATAATTCTGTGTGTCTTGTTCTGTTTTGGCGTCCCCCTCTTGATCTGGTCATGATTTTTTTTCCGCCTTGTGTCGGAGGTGGTTGAGCAAGGCGAAAGGGTAACGGAGGCGTTGGAATGTTTTAAACTCACGGTTGCATTTCCTCCTCCAGGAACTCTGGGCTACAGATTCTAACGCGCTCGGAGGAAAAAAACCAATGACCACGACTTCTTTGGTTCTATTGTTGTGGGCAGAGAAAATAATGTATGAAATCATCTTTATTAGTAGGCTTTCTGTATATAGAGAACACCAGGTCGTCAGGTCTTCTATGGATTAAGGTGTCGAGAAAAGGAAGCTGTTCATTCATCTCCTCTTCGGTGGTGAACTGTATGGAGGGGTGCACTGCATTTAGTCTGTGGAGGAGTTCTTGAAGGTTTGTCCTGGTCGGTATCTACATAGCGAAGCCAGACTACATTATTCCCCACGATGTTTCGGTAGTGGTCAGCCTCGAGGGTTTCCATAAACAGCTGGGTTAGGACTGCTGACAGAGGTGAGCCCATTGCAAGTCCTCGGAATCCGAACGGGCCAAACTCCACGCAGAGGCGGATGAATGCGACATAGTCATCTCTCAGCAGCGGTAGTTCATTCTCGTCCATTTCTGTCAGCCTTCTTTTTGCAGCTTCGATGTCAATCGGTACGTTGGTGAAGAGCGATATGACGTCGAAGCTGACCAGCTTTTTGCATCTCATCCCGACGTTTTGCAGTCTAGCCATCATATCGGTGGTGTTTGATAGATGACAACCGCTGATGATTTTTAAAGGGCGCCCGAGAGAGGTGCTGCAAGCTTTTAGCTAACCGGTGTGGCATTCCCGGTCCCGTTGGTGATGGGTCTCACGGGGTTTCCTTCTTTGTGGGTTTTGATTTTTCCCACGAAATCGTGGGCGTGCGGGGCGTCTCCTCGAGCAGATGCAGCAAAGACTTCTCCTTTCCGAACATTTGAGGATCCTCCTTTCTGTTCTATTAAACTCTAGGACCTTGCCTGCGCGTTTCCTGTCCTGGCTTTCCCGTGAAATAGATACGTCCGAAAGCAGTATTTCCATCTTATTGACATAATCGGTACTATTAATGATTACGATACCGCCACCCTTATAACCGGAGCAATGACTATGGAGTCGTCTCTGCCAAGTTCCTGTAGAGCCTTAATGTACCTAGCAGGAATGGCAGGCTTCCGTCCTCTGGCACTGGCGACTGCACAGGGCACAACTCCCTGCCGGAATCCTCTCTCAATTGCAGAAGATTTCTGCGGGAGTTTTGGACTCGATAAAGTCAGCCATGCTTTTACTAAGGGTACCAGTTTTCGAATTTTAAACCTAAAGACAAGGCTTTCCTTTGAGTCTCTGTGGAGGTTTGTGTGACAGTTTAACTATCAAGTCATCACGCCCACTTCAGACCACCCGCTACTAGTACAAGCATCCCCTAACAATCTCTTTGGTCCGCCTTCTGTAGTTCGTCCTCTTTTCCCAAGTTCAAGGACGAGTCCCATGGGGAAGGTGGACCCCCGGAAGGCGCTCCTCAGCATCTCCTTCTCTTTGATGCACTCACTATCGTGGGGAATAAAGTAGTCTGGCTTCATTACGTTTTATATATATCCACGTAGATGGCATCCTTGCTGTAGTACCGATCAGGACAAAACTTTCTAGAATCTGAAGAGGGAATTCTGGAATGCAAATGATTGTCTGTCTTATTAACCAAAGTGTTGTTCCACTGTGGGGCTTCCTTTGTTAACACTCGTGGTGTTCTTTGTTCTGTTGGAAAGCTTCTTTGGAGGAAGAGCAAGATGTCTCTCAGGACCCCCAGGGTTCCCATGATGTCCCTCACTGAAATTTGGGTATATTGCTATGGTGGGTTTCCCCTCCCGAGTGTCTTGATGCAGATATCAGTGAGATGGGGGTTTTGCATTATTCCATAGTGTGCTTGACCTATACACTTGGAGACATGGTGGTCAAAATATTTTCCACATCTTGTAGGTTTGGGATAGTAATCACGGAAGTTAAAAGTGGGCTGTACAGACCTAAGTTGATAGTCTTGCCGCTGATATGAAATCTTCTATTCTCAAAATGTGGAGGGTTTCAGGGGTTTTTAGGTTTGGGGTATGTATTCTTCTTTATTGATTATCTTTTCCGAGACCTGGAAAGAAGGAAAATCCTATTCGAAGGCAACAAAGCTTCAATGGATATGGTGAAATTCTCATTAGAAGAAAAGAGAAAACTAGAGGAAGACTGCGCTGTAGAGGGGGCTGATTTCATGATTTGGTCTCCCTTGCCCTATGGAGCACCCTTTACATGTCTATTATTTCTCCAAATGATGATGCAGGTCGGTGATGCTAGACGTAAATTCGGAGAGACGTGATGGTTTCATCTTACTCTTGGCCAGATGAAGCATACCCAAAAAAATTGGCCACTTCTCCTGCATTTCCACATTTACGTGGAAAATGAAGTGAAAGCTCTAACCAGAGCACCATCCTCCCAAACTGAAGGTAGCCAACTACCAGCCACCCTTCTGGGACTGCCCGCGGGATCCACCTTGGGTCGGAGGGAACACAAAATAAAGTGGTCAGAAAACCTTTAAAGGAAAGCAAGAAAAGCAACCAAAAATATTCATACAGTGGCTGTGATCCAGCAGAATAAAAATTTAAAAATGTTTTTGTGCTGGTTCACCATTTATTTCTTGCAACCAGAGTGATTCCCACTCCAAGCACGACTCCAGCTGGCTCACATCCTCCAATCACCACCCAAACTTTGGGGTTCACCCAGGTATCATACACACACAACAACGCAAATCAAAACACACACACTATCTATCTATCTAATATGTGTGTGTGTGTGTGTGTGTGTGTGTGTGGTGTGTGTGTTGTGTGTTTTGTGTGTGTGCATATATATATATATATTTATATATATATATATATAGAGAGATATATAGAAATATATCTATATATATAAAAATTATTTTATATACACCTTTTATATTTTATACATATATGTTTTGGGTTTATATATGTATATATGTTTTATATATATATATTATATATATATATATATATATTATATATATATATATAATATATATATATATATTATATATATATATTCACTCGCAAATGCCAAGTTGTAGTAGCTCTGATATTTCACCATAAGATGCGGAGTTCTTGATCACAATATTACAGATGTGCCCCCTCACTGTTGGCAGAAAAGCGGACCATAACTTGATACAGGACGTAATTGCTAATTCCCTTAGTTAAACTTTCTGGAAAACCCTTTAAGACCAACATTTCTGATTCAGCACTATCATTTTCACCCTCAGCAATCCACTAGAAAAACCTCCCAAAAGGGACAACCCTCTTAACACCCATGAGCACCTGAACCCAAGCTCTTCATATATCATATACCCATCCCCTATCAAAACTTAAGAAAAGTACCAGTTTGCTTTCAAGGTGCAATACCAAATGGAACTTAACCTTACTGAACAACAACACACCTCTAAAGACCTTAGCTTCCCACCACTGGGTACCATCACCATTTCCTCACAGATGGTGAGTCTATACCAGTATTACACATCCCAATGATGAACCAATCTGACAATGGGTTCCTGCGCTATGCAGATTCTGACATCAGCTCTGACTTCATTACAGACACAGCTGAAAAGATCACATTCCTCCAGTGGCACATCTAAGGTCTAGATTCCAAAATTCCTACATTAAATTAGCCCATGCAAACAACTCTATGATGTTGTCTGGCTACAAGAAACACTCAAGTCCATCTCCAATTACATAGGTTTCCATCTCTATCATAGGGAAGAAGAAGAGTTTTCGCTATTCTTGTTCATAAGGGCATATAGGATAAGCCATTATTGACTCCGAAATCTTGTGGTGACGAGGTTGAGAGTCCTGGTGTTACCATATCCCTACAAAACACAAAAATCCTAGTTTTCAATATTTGTCATTTACCCAGAGAAAGTGCCACTCTTAGGCTGGACCACATCTTAATTGAAGTCAATAACTCGGTTCATTCTTTGTAGAGATTTCATTGCTCACAGTACAGTATGGAACACTCAGCTTCTCCAACTGCAGTAGATCATGTAGAATTGGAACTTACCTGACCCATCCTCACACTTCACTCCTAAAAAAAAACATGTGTCCACCCATCTCAGAGGGGGGTTACTTGACATCCCCTTAGTATCCACCAGTCTACTTCCACTAGCAAGCTGGACATACCACGTCTGCTGAAATCTCCCTCTGAGCCGACTGATATAAGTTCAACAACATAATGGAAGAGTAGATTCTCAGGAGGAAGATTGAATGATTATTCAAAATTATTTGCCGCATCAACAGCTAAGATCATTATCAGAAAATACCTTGTTGGATTGATGTTAAAATATTTAAAACATTAAAAATCTATCAATAAATGTTTTACAAATAACAATGAATATTATATTAAAAAACAAAGTATAATTGTGCTCTAAATGTATAAATTACTGCATAAATATCCATTTATCTAAAATATTAGTCTCCCCTAGGAAACTAAAAATAGGTCCGTAAAGTGAGATATCATATAGTATGGAATATCATCACTTCCTGGGGCAGAGCTGCAAAGCATCCCTCTCCTTGCTCAAAAACAGCAAATTGTATGGAAGTTCTGCTACAGTCTTACTGAACAACAACATTGGGGGTCATTCCTGTTCAGCCTGGTGGGGAGAATCATGTATTGCAACATTTTTGTTTGTTTGTTTGTTTGTGAGGATTCTGCCATATATCTTCAGAGCAGGTGGTGACAAAGATGTACTCTTTCTAACGATCTTATGTACATTGTCCCATACCCATGGTAAGGGGTCCCAGAGTTAATAGAGGAGATGTACTGTCTCCAGGATGTCTGTCTAGCCTCCTTTAGCACTCACCTGGCCTTGGCTTGGGTCCTTTTGTAATGGATCAAGATTACATCACTGGGGCCTCCTTTCAACTGCCTCAAAGCAGCTTTTCTTGCTCTGACAGGTTGTTGGCATTCATCAGACCACCATGGTATCAGAGGTCAATGGTACTGCGCACTACTTTTGGGAATGGGTGCTTCTGCTGCAAGGTGAATTCGTGATATGAAGTGATTAACAGCATCTTAAACACACCGGAAATCATTCACAGATCCCTGCATTACTGCATTTGATCTAAAGATTCCAGTCTGCATGTTCAAATTGTCATTGGCTGAAATTACCTCCTCCAAAATTATTGGGAAGTAGTTGCTTCCATGTAAGTCTTCTGCAACCTGCCAAGTGAACCAGGTGAACCAATTGACAGGTTGATATTGGAGAATGTCCCAGTATTTGGAAATCTGTGGGAGTGTCACTGTTCAGTAAAACTGTATCTACTCTTGAAAACAAGGACTCTAAGACCCTTCCATGAGGGTTGCACAAAGTGTCTTCCCATAGGTGATACTGGCCATTAAAATCTCCCAAAAGTAAAAATGGATGAGGCAACTCTCCAAGTCGATCTTCCAAATCATTTATGTTGAGATTATTTGGAGGACAGATGGATGTAACAGTGTAAGATCGTCTCAACCTATTCTCACAACCTTCTCCTGCGTGTTGTATGCAGGTGGATGGTCTGGAATGGAATATCCTGATGTACCATCACTGCTACTCCTCCATGAGATTCGTAATAAGAAGTCCATAATGGGATTGACTTGGAATCCTCTCAGGAAAATCAGACAATTTTCCTTGGTCATAATCTCTTGTAGGCATGCACAAACTGGTCATATGAAGACCTTACTTTGGGAGGAGGACTCTCTTCAAATAGACCCTCACTCCTCCATTTCTAGTGGAACAACTCACCAGAGGCAGTTCAGTATTAGTGTACTGATGCCTGACTGTGATGGCAAAGTGTTTGCTGGAAGAAGTATTGGAGGATAAGGGATGGCGGGTAGGAGGACATGAGACTTAAGCCCCAGAAATGTAGCAGACAACCATCTTGCTGCAGGTGATGTGATTATTATGTTGATACACTTCAGTTATCTTCTGATGTACTTCAAGATCCATGATTGATACACCATCAATGATCTTCACTTCTAGGTATTCACTATATGAGATACTTCATATTTACCAGGTAAGATTTCCTTAATGGATTGGGGACTTTTCTCTTCCTTGCCTGGTTTGGGAGCCTGGGATTCCCATTCTTGCCCTTTGGAAGCTGGAAAGGTTCCAAAGGGCAAGGTTCTAGAGGGATAGTCAGGGGATTGCATAGATCATCAGGGAGAGAGTCTGTTTTTTTTTTTTATAAATTTTAGAAATCATACAAATAAGAATTCTTTATTCCTCACCCCACCTACATGGAGTCCAACGAGAGGAGGTTATAGGTGGGGGCAAAATCTGCCCTTAGTAATCGAATGCCCACCAACAAAAAAAGGGGAAAAGGGTTCTCCCGGGCGGGGTAAATGAACTAGGGGGGGGGGACCAT
>NC_051428.1:16531642-16535144 GCF_015228065.2 Penaeus monodon | reverse complement strand
CTGCCTGAGTTGTGCCTGCTGCGTTGGGCCTGGCGGCGTTTGTGCCTGCCTGGGTTGTACACCTGCCTGCGTTGTGCCTGCCGGCGTTGTCGCCTGCGGCATTGTAGATGGCTGGTTGGGGCCTGGCTGCGTTGTGGCTGGCAGCATTGTGGCTGGCAGAGGTTGTAGCTGGTTGCGTTGTGGATGGCTAGCGTTGTGGATGGAGGCGTTGTCGTGCTGGCGGGTGTGGATGGCTGGGCTGGTTGTGGCTGGAGGGCGTTTAGATGGTTGCGTGGTGGCTGGCGGCGTGTGGATTGGCGGCGTTTGTGGTGGGGGCGTTGTGGCTGGCGGCGTTGTGCGGCTGGCAGCGTTGTAGGGTTTTTGCGTTGTTGGCCTGGCGGCCGTTGTGGCTGGCGGCGTTGTGGCTGGGCTGTGTTGTGCTTGACGGGTGGCCTGGCAGCGGTTTGTCTCCTGGCGGAGTTGGTGCCTGGTTGTTGTAGCTGAGTGGTTCTATTTTTTGCGTGTGTAGTTTTCAGCATGGTGATGATGTTGTGGCCTAGCATAATAGATGCTGAGGCAATACCTAAAACGAGATTAAGAGATTAAAAACGAATTCACAGGAAAGAGCACCAAAATACACACACATACATACCGTGTTTATTATGTAATATTATATATGATATGTACATATGCAGATACATAAATATATGTGTATATGTATGTATATATGCATTGGTTGTGGGTTGTGTGTCTTGTGTGTGTGTGTGTGTGTGTGTATGGGTGTGTGTGTGTGTGATCATCCATCATCGTGGGGGGCAAACACTGACAAGGGATACATGGGATACATGGGGTATCAAACCTTGGCTTTACCAGCCACGAGCAGCCTTCTAGGTGAGGTTCATGCCCATATCTAGTCATCGTGGGCTGGCGGTGGCATTGCACTGCTATTATACTTGCCTGAATATATAAGCAGTGTGAGCAACGGCCAAATGTTACAGTCCTATCGGTCCCCCTTACCCCTTACAGAGAGGGAGAGGGGGTCAAGGGGAATTGAATCAGAATGCTTTAATGTTGGGTTAAGACCACATGCAAAGCCAATGCCATATGGCTTCACCCCCCAGCCTTCAGCCAGTCAGCATGGCTATCATATTAGGCCTGCAGTTTCCCCACCCTTCAACTTAGTACGGAGGTTCCTCACTGATGCATGGGTTCCAGCCACAGGCCTTATGTGGACGCTCGCTTTTGCTTCCAGAGAACTACTGTAGGATCTTTTTTTTTTTTACCTGCGTTTACGGCTGCTCAAAATACTCTAGCCAACATTTTATGAACCTCAACATGATCTGAGATTGAAATCTGTGATCACTTAGGGACTGCAGAATCTGGAGGGGTATTTGGGATTCAGTTTTCTCAGGGACTTGGTAGGTAGGATGAAAATCATTTGCTAAAAAAATGGCTTCAGCTCCTCTAGCAAGAGTGCTGCATGATAATACTCCTGTCCTTCTCAGTATTAAGGTTGCACGCCAGGGAAACTGGTGCAATCTGAGCGAGACAAGCAACACCCCACCTGTGTCCTCCAGTTGCCTCTGCTTGAGATGAAAATTGACTTGCCTCGGCTCATTTGCTAACAGGACCAATATTTCACCTCTTAAAAAAGGAATCCCACATCCCACATAGCTAAATGGGGCTCCATTCAGGTTTTTTGAGTTTCTGTGAAACGATGAGAGGACTGCCACAGCAAGCCTCTGGGCACAATTCTCCCTCCCTCAATCGGTCCAAGGGAAAACACTGTGGAGTGGTCTTGAGAGGAGAGGGGAGTTTTGAAAATCAGGACCTAATGGGTAGCCACAACCCCACCAATCTATGGTTCAGTGCCGCAGAAACTCAGATACATCCTGCAGTTCTAAAAGGTCCTGACAGTGATGCTGACAAGAATGTGGTCAATATCCTAGCCACAGTACTATTAGCGCTATACTAAGTCCTGCATGCAGGATGGAATGTGATACCCAGGAAGCCAGAATTTCCTCAGTCTCTAGGAATCTAGAAAAGTTCTGGAGTAGAAGGGACCGTTTTTGCTATGAGATCATGGGGAACAACCAGACAATCGTAGGCCAGCTTGAATAGAAGATGGATACGGCATTGAAGTCGCCAGTGCAATGTCTTGCTGGGGGCAAGAATTCGCCCAAAACCAATGCTTTAGTCTCAGTGCTTAAATAACACTTCGTCCACTGGTTGCCTCATATAAAAAGGAAGTGCCAAACTAATGGGGCCTAAATGTCCGGGTCCATTGGGTTTCCTTGGGCTTTGACCCAAATACTCACACTGGGTTGGCGGCTTGTCAGGGTTCAGGCGGACAGGGTAAACCTGTAAAAAAACCTACGCCCCAGCAGTCACCCTTCTAATGGGACCCAACAGCCCGGACCTCACTTGCCGGGAGGAGGGGCAATAACGCTCCCCCCAGCATTTCCATCTGGGGAATGGGAGGATTGAAAGGGGGACCACCTCCCCCGAGCATTCCATTAAACCCCAGTGGCGGTGAGGGTAGGAGTTGGCATGTTCACACAACCGGTGGGCCATGACTTTGTCCCTCTAGGGCCTCCTGCTGTTTCGTTAGCCCTGGGACTATGCAAGGTGCCCAGTTCCATAGGTGGCCACGAGGGAGGCACTGCAATGGTCCGATGATGGCGAGGTTATGGAACGGGAGGAGAGGCTATGCAGAGCTGCCCCCTTTTACGCAGCCAGCAGTGGAGTGAAAGCGAGATGGCATGCAAGCACTTAACAACTATTTTAGGTCTACCACACCATGGCTTCACAGACACCCTGAGCATGGAGGAAACCAACACAATATCATAAAATATATATATATATATAAAATATATTAAATATATATAATATATATATTATATATATATGTGTGGGGGTGTGTGTGTGTGTGTGTGTGGTGTGTGTGGTCCTATATGTTGTATATATATAGTATATATAAGAAATATAATATGGGTGTGTGCGTGTTGTGTGTTGCATATATTAGTATATATATATGTTTACTGTTGTTAGGTGGTGTGTAGCTGGTTGTGGATGGGGGCTTCTTGTGTTCGAGGGCAACTTGCATAGTAGGTGGTTGCGTTGTGGCCTGGCGCGTTGTGGGCTGGCCTGCGTTGCTGCCTGGCGGCGTTGTGTGGCGGCGTTGAGCCGGGCGGCGTTGTGCATGGCGTCGTTTGTAAGTATACATATTATTATATATATATAATATATAGTATATAATATATATATATATATATATATATATATCTATATGATTATACTATATAATATATATTATATTTTATATATGTGTGTGTTTGTGTGTGTGTGGTGTGTGGCTATATAATTACCAGATATATATATACATATATAATGAATATATGTATATATTTATATATATAATATATATAATATATATATTATAGATATTATACATTATACATACATACGGCCATAAAATATGGTGTGTGTGCTAATATTATGTATATATACTAATATATAATCT
>NC_051428.1:16521642-16526642 GCF_015228065.2 Penaeus monodon | reverse complement strand
ACACCCACACACAACACACACACACACACACACACACAAAACACCACAAACAACACACAAACACCCACACACACACACCACCCACACGCACCACACACCAACACACACACACATATATACTATATATATATATATATAATATATATATATAATATATTATATATTATATATTACATAATAATATATATGTATCACAGATTGAAGTTGAAAAATTAATATAGATATGGTGCCTCCACGCGTACCACTAACAGAAAAAGCCCGAGAAGGGGCCGTGGTGGCCAGTCCATGGACTCGCGAATCGAGAAGCGTCCGTCCCAGGATGAGGGGGCGCGGTTGGACCGGACTCCTGCGTGGCTGGGCGTCTCCTGCACCCCTCCACCCCTGCCCTGCAAACCCTCGCTGATTCCTCAACTCCCCCCACCCCCATCGTAGCAAAATAAGAGTCAGGGGTTGACTTATTAACCAATATTAAAGTGAGGGTAATTATTTCCAAGTATTTAGGTTGATGATGGTTGGGAATCATACGCACACACAAACATACACCACGCAATCAAACACACACACACACACAAACACACACACAACACACACACACACCCACATATACATACATATCATATATATATTAATATATATATATATATATATATATTTAATATATATGTACATATTATATTATGGGTATATATATAATATATATAATAATATATATTTTTATAATATATAATATATAAGTGAACATATAATTAATGTTATTATATATGTGTATATATATCTATATCTATGGTTATATATGTATGTATATGTATATATAAATCTATAACACATATATATAATATATACAATAACATACAATTATATATATATAATATATATATATATAGATATATATATAATAACACATCTATAATGTATCTACACACACACACACACACACACACTACAACACATACTACATATATATATTAATACTATATATATATATATTATATATTTATATATATTAATCTATATATATATAATATATGTGTGTCACACAAGTACACACCACACACCCACACACACAACACACAACTATATTTTGTGCTGAGTCGTGTGTGTGTGTGTGTGTGCTGTGGGTGTGTGTGGTGGTGTGTGTGTGTGTATGGGTGTGTGTGTGTAGTGTGTGTGTGGTGTTGTGTGTGTGTGTGTGTGTGGTGTGAAGAGGCCGAGGAGCGGTAGACTGCAGGCAAAGTCACGTTCGAGGCACGATGCCGGCAAATTTGGGTAGCGGCAAAGGTAAAAAACAGATTTCGTTTCTTGTAGCAGTTATTGTAAGAGAGCGGAATGGTACAACTGACTGTGCAGAGGTTCGGTCCAGGTCAGCGTGCTGGCTGTCTGTCGCTCGCAGTATGACCATCTTTTATGCAGGTTGGAACTAGGAAATGAACAAAGGGTTGCGATGTACTTGGGAAGTGTGGAGGTTCGTGATCGTGGTGTATACGGGGCGACGTCACGAGGAGGAAGGAAGTTAATAGGCGTTATATGTATTGGCTAAATAGATAGAGTTAATGGAAAGGTGGTCTGTACCAAGTTGGCCTCAAGGGGAGTCCTGTGATTTATAAGGTTTTGGGAAACACTCAAAGACCCATTAGTGAGAATCTCTGGCGGAGGGATTTGGTGTTTGTACATATATAATACGTGTGTGTGTATGTGGTGTTGTGGTGGTATCCTGTATTGTGTGTTGTGTGTTGTGTGTGGGTTGTTGTGTGTGTGGTGGGGTGTGTGTGTTGTGAGTGTTGTGATGTGTGTGTTTGTGTGTGGTGTGTGTGTGTGTGTGTGGGGTGTGTCGTGTGTTGTGTGTGTGTGGTTGTGGTGGTGTGTTTGTGTTTTGTAGTGTGTGTGTTAAAAGCGGCCAGGAGAAAAATAGAAATGGTTAACTCAAGACAATCATCTTCAAATCACCAATTTAATTCTGGCCTCGGGAACAAGGAAAACGTGATGGTTTAATGGAGGAAGTGCAACCAAAGATTGAAACGCAAGAAAAACAAGCAAAGAGAAGGTGAAGAAGAGCACCGCAGTGGAAGCAGATAGAATGATTTATAAAGACTGTTAATAAGGATCCAAAGAACACGTGTAGCAATTGCCAAATGCGAAGCATGTGACCAGTTCACCGAAGAGTAGAAACAAAAGAAGGGACAAGGGAAGATTTTTTCGCATCGCAAAGACTCCAACATAATAGCAATAAAGACATCAAACAAATTAGACAGATGAAAGAGGAAAATGTGAAAACCTATAAAGAGGGAAGCCGATCGTATCAAGAGATGGAAAAATATTTTGAACAAATCTATTGAATGAAGAGAATGAGAGATGTGTGAGAGGATGTGAATCCTAATTATGGGTGTAGGAGAGAAGTTTCTAAAAACACGGGAGGTTGGAGTTAGTCTAAGAAAAGAGCTGTGGAAAGCAAATTGTTGGATGAGGGTACTAACATCTATGGGCATCTAATGAAAGAGGTAATTGGAATAAAAGACAAGTAAAATCCCGGAGAAATGGAGACTCATAACAATATTCAAGAGAAGGGGAGATCTCCAACCAAAGCTTCGAAAAAGTTACAGGGAGATAAAAGTTGAGGTGTGCCACACACTAACACTATAGAAAGGATAACTGACGGTAGACTGAGAGAAGAAAGGCATGTATTGGAGGGTAAAAAACTAGGTTTCATGAAAGGAAGTGTGGTACATTGACGGCATATTCACGTCAAGGATAAACCTGGAAAACAGAAAAAAAACAAAAGGTACACCATGGCATTTCATAGACTTGGGGAAAAAGCATATGATAGGAGTGCCAAGAGAAGAGTGTGGAGAAGTTCGGACCCATTCAAGGCTCCGGCACTAAGCCCACTCCTTTTTAATATAGTGTTTGGTGTTGCTACCGGAACGTTTCTCTAAAACGGATGGTGTTTTAGTGGCGAATCGGGTAAAGCGAGCTCTACAAAAACACGTCGAGAGATGGGTAAGCAGGTCTTTAAGAGAGTAGAAGTATGGAAGATAGCAGAAAGTTAAAAAGAAGTATTTATAAATTATTTTTTTTTTTATTAATATAATATGCCTTGTAGGGTATCCTCTTCAGGCAAAGGCTAGGAAGGGAAAAACTTCTCCACTCCAAATCCCCCTGCCTCCCGTGTTAGGGTATGCCTAATTCAGGCAAGGGGCTAGGTCCCACCGCACGACATCTGTGGGTGGCGTCAGAAAGGGGCATCCGTGCCTTAATACGAAGCTGCCATTCTAAATAAATATGCATGTGGATAAAAAAAATCGATGATGAACGTGGAAAAGCCAGGTTGAAGAAGACTAAAATAATATATATATATCTATAATATATATATATCTATATATATATATATATATTATAAATATTGTATGTGTGTGTGTGTGTGTTGGGTGTGTGTGTGTGTGTTGTGTGGTGTGTTGTGTGGTGTGTGTGTTGTAGTGTGTGTGTGTGTGTGTGTGTGCGGGTTGTGTGTGCGTGTGGTGTATGTGTTTGTGTGTAAAGTATATATCTATAATATATTATATATATATATAGTATTTAATTATTATTAATTATATATATTATACATATATACATCACAACCACACAAACACAACAAATATATTTATGTATATATATGTCTATATAATATATATATATATATTATACATATATATATTATAATATTTTTTCTTTTATATATATATATATATATATTTAAAAAATATATATATATATTATATATATGTGTGTGTGTGTGTGTGTGTGTGTGTGTGTGTGTGTGTGTGTGTGTGTAGTGGTGTGTTGGGGTGTGCTGTGGGTGTGTATGTTGTTTGGTTTGATCAAACAGCCATCCATTCCACTTCAGGCCCTAGCAAATTCAGTTCCTCGTGAGAGATTATTTGACAGCAACGTACACGTGTCGATTCGAATATCGCTTAATCAAATGCGGTCCAGTATTAACCAATGGATCCATTGCGGACAAAATATATACACACACACACACACACCACACACACACACAACACAAACACACAAATATATTATTATATATATAGTATAATATATATATAATATATTATATATATATAATATATATCATATATATATAAATGTTGTGTATGTGTGTGGCGTGCGTGCGTGGTGTGTGTCGTGTGTGGTGTGTGTGTGTGTGGTGTGTGTATAAACGGGTATAGTACCCTATTTATAATGGTGTGAGCAGGTGTAAGTGATACTTGTTGGAAACACGAGACGATGTCAATTCAGCTAAAAGCGGGCCACCGTGTTCAGGTCAACCGCAGGAGGGGGAGGGCTAGGCCCAACCTTAACGACGCAGCGCGTGGACACGAACGACGGGTTGCAAGCGAGGGTAAGATAACATTGTCAATCTACGCCCTCGTTGATGAAGGTTACCTATTTGACGACTTGCAGCCACGTGCAAACCAGACACGTGGTCCACTGGTAACAGAAAACTAGACTATGTGTATGCCAATCGTTCAAATGTGTGGTGTGTGTTACATATATTAAATATATATATATATATATATAATATAACATCTCATGATATATATATATACCTATATATATATATATATACGTATATATATGTATGTTATATATATATATATATATATATATATATATACATATTAATATATATTTATAATATATATGTATGTATGTTATGGTATACATGTATATATATATATAAACTATATCACTATATATTATATACATCTATATATATATATTAATATATATATTTTCTATATATTATATATATATATATATATATATGATATAATATATATGAGTGTGTGTGTGTGGCTTGTGTGGTTGTGTGGTGTATGTGATGTGTCGTATTTGTTGTGGTGTGTTTGTGGCATGTGATTGTGCAGAAAACATCTTAAAATAATTTTTTCATTTTTAATTAGAGTGTGATACGAAAACACTAATTCAGGGGAATGTTCAGATTAACATGATTTTGT
>NC_051428.1:16494142-16514142 GCF_015228065.2 Penaeus monodon | reverse complement strand
ACACACACACACACACAACAACACACACACACACACACACACACACACATATTATTATATATATATATAGTCTATCTACTATTATATATTATGTCGGCCGCGGTGGCCGAGGGTTAGAGCATCGGACTTCAAGACTGTCACGACGGCAATTTGAGTTCGAGGGTGCGAGTCCACGCCGGCGCGTTGTTACCCTTGGGAAAGGAAACATTCACCCTCGATTGCCCTACATAGACCAATGGGTGGCCAAGCCAGCCCAAGTCAGTGCTGGTCCAAAGCCCGGATTAAAATAGAGAGAATGATTACCTAAAAGGTAAAACACGACACTCTCCGTGGACAGAAACTGGGGACCTACCACGTACTCACTCCAAGAGCATACAACATGAGAACTACAATAGTATCATGCTGTGGGGACCATGGCAGCTCAAAACATGAACATACCATAAAAGAAAAAATATATATATATATGCGACATCCGTTAAATAAATGGAATCTGGCTTAAGATGGTCTGACAATCCATCCAACCGGCCTGTTAGTGTTGGCCGCCTGGGGGACATGACCTCAATCTTCGGCGGGACAACAGGAAACGCTTTGGAGGGGGTGTCCCCACGGCTTATAGGATTGAAGCGTTTCTAGCAAGGACCTGAAGGAATCAGTTCTGGAGTCAGTTCACTGAACCGCGAGCACCTTCCCCCTTTCGGCCCGAAGAGCTGATGCCGCCTTCCACCAACATCTTACCATTGACAAGATCTAAATGCGAAACAGATATGAGTTTTCCTTCTGGACTGGCCAGATAATATTAAGTGGTTTTTTCTAGTAAAAATTCCCAATTAGTAAAAACTATTATAAGTCTGGTGGCAGGGTGGTCGCTCGCGTCCTTTAGGGCCCACAACACGAACACACAGTTCGGAAAAAACGCTCGACCTCCCTGAAGACGTATAACGCAAACCACGTGCGTACAAGTTTGGGTCTATTTATTCTATTTTCCTTCTCTTCCTTCTCCCATAAAAATATGTAAAGGTGTTGGTTTGCTTGGGTAAAAACATTAAAAAGCACTAAGTGACAGCAAAAGGCACATTCACACAATATTCTTCGAACTTCAGTATAGCATTACGTGTGATCACGGTATGTGGTTAACAAAACATCAATTTCTTTCGTTAGTTATGTAGTTGATGAATTTTTCTCGAATTATTAAAAGATTTATATGTTTCAACCGTACAACAAATATTAATGTATTCATGATTTTTACTATCCACGAATACAATCATATCATTTATTTGTCCCTCGCTGTTCTCCCATCTCACACCTGACCTCACTTTTTTATCTTTTCCTTGTGGTTGGTTGGACGTGGAAAAAGGGTCAAGAGAGGACCGCATTTTTCCCATAATTGGTTGTGTTGTTTTGTTTGACACTTTGGGTATAACCAATCAGACACCATTGGTGCTATTGGTTCTATCGGCACTAGAATGGAGGTTGTAAATGATGTTATATAATATATCAAGTATAAGCGTTAGGATTTCCCCATATTTAGCCAAGGTGATGCCTGATATAAACTATGGGTGTGTAAATCGCTTAATAGATCGCTGCTCCAACGTTCTATAGTAGGTACAGGTAAAACCAAAGTTATTCGTTTGATCGCAACTTTCAAGGTCGGTTGTGAATCGCAGTTATGTCCGTCTATTAATGTAGGAATAGGGTTTAAGATAGAAATCATTATCACTATATAATCACACCCTTCTACCCTCTTAAAAGGCCGCTGCATGTTTTGGTGATTCGTGGTAGATACCCGTAGGGAATGTCACGGAATGCCCATCTGCAGATATGAAGAAAAAAGGGCAGGTTTTATTTTAGATTTTCCTGGCTCGGTTCGCCTTCAATTGTATGGCATCTTGGGTATATATAGGGATCCCCCCATCGATGAAGTTGATATGCATAGTAGCTAAAACTGGTACCACTGAAGTTCAGAATTCTGACCCTTAGAAGATTCACTTGTTAGAAAGCTTGTTGAATTATTATTTTCACGGTCAACCAACTCCATTAATGGCCTACATTTCTGTCGATATCATTTAAATGTGAATTCAAATTGGTAGTTGAACTAATTTTGTAATTGTATAAATAGCAGTGCTAATTTTTCTCTCAGTTGTAAATTGAATCTTTTGTGTTTGTGATACATTTTCTGTGCGAGGTTCACTTTCGCTCTCATTTCAACACTCGCTGTCGCTCAAAAACCTCCAACACACACGCACCCTCACACACTTACCCTCACTAAATCATCCACACAGAAAAAAAAAGACACTGAAACCTTTTTCATTAATAGGGTTGTTGTTGTAGTTGCACCGGGGTAAAATATCTATGATATATCTCTTTTCGCCCGCGATTTTGTCAGTCAGTGAGAGTGACTGTACATTTATTTCGTTCTGTACGACAACAAAAACTGGTTCAAGAAATCCTTGCACATTGCTGTGTCGTTTTTTGCTTATATACTCCTATATAAGAGGGCGGGTTTGGTAGTTCAAAACCAGGGGTCCATGCGATCACTACGGATGTCTCCCTCTCCTATTTTCTTCTTATCTTTGGGAAATAAAACCACCAAAACATTTAAAAAGACGAAAAATAAAATAAAAACGAACATTTTTAAACAAGCAAATATATAAATAACCAGCTTGTGGACCTTCACACCCCCTCTTCTCTGTTGACTTTCTTTGTCTTCTTACTATCTGGCCCTCACGGGGTTATAATTTCTGGTTTTACCGACGATAACGACACGGAACTGCAGAAAAATGGTCACCATAGGATGCTGTGGGAACGAGTCACCAGAAGATTCGCCATGGGCCTTGCGGACCAGGATGTTCATTCAGGAGCAGGTATTAAAGCCGCCAATGATGTAGTGGAAGGGGGCGCGGCGTAGATACAGTTAACTTCAAGGAGTTCGTAGTGCGGTATCAGCCGCCCTGAGAATCCCGAAAAGATGGGACGTCCCTGACCGGCACGGCCATAGATCCAAACGAAGATTACGAAGATTAATTTTTTTAAAAAACCAATTTGTTAAATGGGGTATTTTTGTTGTGCATGCTGTTTTTTTTCGTTTTTGTTTTTTTCCTTCTAATTACCCTTGTGTGCAAGAATGGCCGGGGTTACCACCGCTGGCGGCAAGGGATTTAAATGGCAGGTCAAAAAAGATTGTTAGGGACACGATTGCTACTCGCTGCACACACCAGCACAATATTTAGGGCCGGACCTTTCAGATTTCTGCAGTTAAGTCAAAGGCCAGGTTCTGAGGTTTAAATCCATAGTACAAGGTCTGTGTGTCAGGGTACTTGAACTAGAAGAGTTCAGGTTTTCTTCTGGGTCAACCACAACTTCTTTGTATGTGTAGTGTGTTGTGTGTGGGTTATGTGTGGCGTATGTGTGTGTGTGGTTTGTGTGTCGTGTGTGTGTGTGTGTGTGTTGTGTGTGTGTGTGTGTGTGTGTGTGTGTGTGTGTGTAATATACCACGATTATTATATATTATATAATATATATTATATATTATATATAATAATATTATATATAATATTATATAATATATATGTGTGTGTGTGTGTGTGGCGTATGTTGTGTGTGGGTGGTGGTGTGTGTGTGTGTGTGTGTTTGTGGATGTGGCGTCTGTGTCTTGTGTATGTGTACGTGTGTGTGTTGTGTGTGTGATGTGCGTGTGTGTAAGTTGTCATGTGTATGTGTGCGGGGGTGTGTGTGTGTGTGTGTGTGTGTGTGTGTGTGTGTGTGTGTGTGTGTGTGTGTGTGTGTGTGTGTGTGTGTGTGTGTGTCTTGTGTGCAATTATCAATATCTACTGTCATATTTCTATTTATATTTATCTATCACACAGACTACCACACATCTATCTATCTAACACACAGACATCCACACATCTATCTATCTAACACACAAGACATACACACATCTATTATATACCAAACAGACATACCACACATTCCACACACACCCACAAAACGTGTGTGTGGTGTGACTGTCTCCCCTCGATAGGGAAGGTAATAACTAGTTGATGAGCATATTATGGCAATGGAGACCTGAGCATGATTTGGGTTTCATGTCTCTACTGCTGTCGTACGCTCTACCGATGTTTGCAAACTCGACCGTGAATTGAAGCGTTCTATGGCCAAACTCAATCCATGGCAGACAATTACCCATGGCAAGGAATCCGCATTGTTATAGGCGACTTTAAGCGTTATCTAGTGTGTCGAGCTGGCTACGAGATGTCCGTTGCTGATCTGCTGATCCCAAGTCAGCGGAGGACAACCCCTTCTCCGGGACTTAGCTAGGCTCAGAGATGAGGATTTCTGGTCATGGTATTCAGGCTCCAATCCACATCGCTGGAAGTGGTTACAGGATAGGCAAGGAGATCGACAACATCTTGTCAGTAAATTCAATGGAGGATCCTTCAGGAATTGTAGCGGGTTTACCGAGTGCGGTTCTGGTGGCACAGGACCATAGGGCTGATAGCGGCAACCCCTTGGCAGGTTCCAGTTCAAATCCCTGTCATCCTTCCAGTGGCAGGAATTTCATCTCCCTGGAGAATTGGGAGGCAACTGGAAGCGTGTCACATGACTCAAACTTGGATGGAAATTCAGGACTTGTGTCGCTCTTTGTTGCATCACTCCCCAGGAATCTTGTGAGGAGGTTGAAGGGCCATTCTTGGTAAATGACCTTCCGGCCCTGCCTACCAAAGCCTGAGAAAGCTGAACTCAAGCCCTCCCGCAGATGACTGGCAGTCACTCAGTGGAGATGGACAGAGCATCTCAGATCATGTTAGGGTTTGTGAACATTGGGGCTGAAGTACTTTTGATCAGCTGTACCAAGGTAGACTCTCCCACGTTTACTTTGGTGCAAGTGGTATCATATATACTTGTTGCCAGAACATCCATCAGTAAGGAACCTCCTACCATAAAAATGAGCTGAAGAATGGAAAGCTGCAGCCATATGTGGATATCCCCTGCTGAAACTGTAAAATGCTAAAAAGGGTGAAAAAACTTAGGAACAGGACTGCATGTAGTCCTTGACTGCCATCTGGCAGTCTGGTCCATTCCCACTGAAACCTGGTTGAGGGGCTTTGTTTCATCTCTCTCTGGAAGAAGGAAAGGGGATAGTTCGGGGGGACTGTAGTAAATTAAACCCCCCCCCCCCCAAGTGGCATTACATTGCTCAGCCTACCAGACAAGTTCTCGCCCGATTCTTCTGAAATGGATCCGCAACCATCTAATAAGGCACCAGGAACACCAGACAGTCTGGATTCACTACCTGGCAAGCATAATAAGACACATCCTTAGCGCCTCTGATTTCATGTGGAAACGGCCATTATGAGGTTCAGGTCGTGGAGTTACTTGCAGCCTAAATCGACCTCAAGAAGGAATTTGGCTACGGTGCATAAAGAATCGTTAAAGGGAGATTTGAGGACTTAGGGGTATTTCGAACGGGATATGGACCTTAATAGCAAGCCTAATACCGGTACTGGAAAAGTGGCTGTAAAGTGTGGAGGGGGGCCTGTCAAACTTCTTCCTTGTTAAATACAGGGGTGAGGCAAGGCTTTTGCCCTGTGCCACCAAAACACTTTTCAACACCTTGGCAGGGATTGGATAATGGGAGAGCTACTATCCAAAAGCAGTGTAGAGCAACACTGGTGCAATATCAAGGTCTGGAGAAGCTTGGACTTTGTCGAGATGTGCTATCCTATCTGAGTCTTGGAAAATCACTGTGACGATCTTTGATGCATTTAGTAATGGTAAATCCATTGGGCCTAGAGGTCTCCTGGACCAAGACCAAGATTCAGGGACTTTGGGGGCCTGTTAGGAGAACCTGATCAGTCGGATCTCTGCTCCTGCATGAGGGCGCTGAAATCACAGAGACCTTTGCATACCTTGGTAGCATAGTTAATGTCTCTGGGGATGTAAGACCAAGAAAACTCTGACAGGCAGTGAGCCAGAAAACTCGTTCAAACACAGAGCTTTTGAGGTGTCTTACCTTATGCAGAAGGACCAAGCTACTGTTCCTTCAAGGCCTTTGATACTGCCAGTTTGTTATATGGAAACAAAAACTGGACGATATATAGTGCACTTGGAGCTCTCTTGATGCTTTTTGTAAACAAAGTCTCTTTGCCGGATCCATGGGGTAACAGTTGGGCATGACCATGTGGTGAACGGATGGCTACACTGTGAGACTGGCTATGGGACTTGGGCATAATCCAGGATCGCCCAACTTGGGCTATTATGGGCATCTAGCTGTTCTACATGTGTATGACCCTGCCCATCAGAATGTCTTTCTGGCGAGGACAATCCTGAAGTGGAAGAGTCCCAGTGGGACGGGACTAAGGAGGTCATGGCTTAGGGCAAACTCGACCAGGGACCTGTAGCGAGGAGTAGTGATGGGCTGGAGGGCATGCACATGGGAGAATTTCCATGATGGACACTCGTGGCTGGCAAGCGAAAAGCTTGGATGCGGCATGGCAAAAATCCCCGTCGGCGTTACCTCTTTGATGATGGATGATATACAATACATACACTATACATAATATATTTACACCCACCACAACACAAAAAATATATATATGTGTGGAGTGTTGTGTTTGTATGTGCGTGGTAGTGTGTGATGTGGTAAGAGGGCGGTGAGAAACTCTATTACATTGGTGAACAGAGGGCTAGTTATATTTGAACAGCGTGAACTCTATTTAATAAGAGTTGACACACAGTATGGAACACACGGAGACGAGTCTGGGGGATAATGCAGCTTCACATGTCTAGGTCAGCCTGTCAGGAGGGGGGTAGGGGCTAGACCGACCTTACAAGTCGGGTGCTGTCACGAATTGAAGGGTCAAGGGCGAAGATCATATAAGAACGTCATTCTACACCCTCGCTGCGTGTGTGAGTGACAGCTAGGTGAATGAGGAGAAAGCGAGAGTGACCTCACACAGGAAATGAATCACAAACACGAATAATTAGGTTTCAATATAACAAAACTGAAAGTAAATTAGCAATGCTAGCTATACAAAATTATTTCAATACCACCATTTGAAATTCAACATATAATGATCTGCACCAGAATGTTCATGCATAAATGAATGGTGACATGAAAAAAAGATTGCAAGCTATTTAACAAGCAAATATTCTTGGGGTCAGCATTTTGGACTACGAAGGTACATGTCTAGCTATGGCATATTTAGACCTTCATTCGACGGGGGATCCGATACAACCAAAACTGCCGTACATGGACTGGAAGGACTCGAGCCAGGAAAAATCTCTAAAATAAACCTGCTCTTTTCCTGCATATACTGTGATGGGCTCGCGAAAAATTCCCCTAAGGGATCTAAAATATCACGAATCACACAATCAGCTGGGATATACCCAAAAACATGCAAAACGACTTAAGAGGGTGAGAAAGGTGTGATGAATACGGGAATAATGATTCTAGCTTAAAACCCTAGTCCTACATTAATTAACGACATAACCGAGGTCACAACGACTCAAAGTTGCCCGATAAAGAATAACCTTCTCGAACGTCGGAGCGCAGTAGTCCTATTATGCAACCCCTGGGGCAATATCGGGCAATCCGGTGCACTAGGATTATGGGGGAAGGATCTTACACTATATTCAATATACTAACATTTTAATAAAATTGCATTACACACTCAGGTTCTAGAACCAATAGAAAGGCAATGAACAAATGCTATGTTAATCCCCAAGGCATCAACAAAACAACAACAAATTACAGGGAACAACAGGCAGTCATCTTGACTCCTTCCCACGTCGCCACTGGACCGAGAAAAGAGAAAGCTGAGGTCAGGCCAAGACAGGGAAAACAACCTTTCCCCATGAATTGACGCAAGCGAAGAAAAAGGGACGGTCAGGTCGGGGCGAGGGCAGGAATGTAGATAAAATGAAATTATATTTGTGATAAAGGATAAAAATCACGAACAAGTTAAATTCGTTTTGCAGATGAAAACACATAAATCTCTTAAAAACGAGGAGAAATTAAAGAACTACTTAAAACTAAACGAACCGATATTTTCAGTGTGTGACCACATAACTTGATCACACGGAAATGCGATTATGAGGTGAAGGGACATTAGGCCCGAGAAACATGCCAGTTTGCTGTCATTTAGACTTTTACCTCGCCCCCACCCCAAAAATGGCTAACACTATTTGGGAAAAGAAGGGAAAAAAGAAATAAAGAAAAGGGGGGCCTAAAAACGTGTACTTACGTGTTTTTTTTTCTTTTAGGGACCATGTATTCTAGTGGTCACAGTGGATTTTATTTCGAAAGGTTGCATTCATGATGAAAGCAGGAAGGACGCAGCATAACTGCCGATACCAGTTATAACGAGGATGAATCTATTTAAATGGTTTTGCAGGAGTAGTGATACTGTAAAGGCTTACTCTTTATGTTCTAAGAGTTGGACACACCAGTATAGGGAACCACAGAGGGACAATATTATTAATATGGGTTTTAAATAATGTTATACCCTTAAAGATGCTCAGAACACTATGTTTATGGTTATACATATGCAGTTCCTTGTTACGTTTCTTAGGTAAATAATATTATATTTGATTAATAAATTGTAAGTTTGCTAAATGTGTTTCTAGAAAAAATATTGCATATTCTATTATTATTAAAATCTAGAATAGAAGTACGTATTTTTCCAACAAATTATATATTTTGGTAACCATTGAAAATTAAAGCCACTCGTGGCACTGCCAGCTCACCAACCTGTTTCTTGACAAACCCCCAACCCCGCTCCTGCCTTCTTCCATGCCTGTTGACTAATTTGTGGGTCTAGTGGACCTTATATTTTGGTGCCCAGACCCGGGAAACAGGTTCTACAAAGAATCCCGGTTGTGTTTTTTGTTGTCACAAACAATGGGAGACAAGCGAGGAAACTTCAGGAAGAAGAGGGGGCAGTCGCACGAGGGGGGCAACTCGCCAAAATTAACACATTGAAAGGGCCTTCTCAAACCATCCAGATGTCAGGGCAATCGATCTGAAAGCTGCATGGAATGACTTGACAACGTATTCCAGTTTGGAGGGACGGTAAAAACTTTGTTAGAATTCAGAGGAATGATCTTGCGGAATTGGATGAAGACTCGATAACGCCTCTGAGTTTTTTCAAGAAAGTCCGTTAAGACCTGGCTTGCAAGCGGCAAAAGAGGTTGGGGGACTTTGATGAAAGGTGAGAAGAGTGAATCTATTTCATCCTCTGTAAGGTCAGTAAAATAATCTAGTAGCAACAAGATTGGACAAATGAAAGTTCAATCCAAATTAGAGGTTACCAAAGTTCAAAAGCGAGATTGTAACTCTGTGGCAGTCATTTTGGGACCAGTTTTAGACCCTCATGTGCATGATTTCTGAACATTCCAGGATAGCTAAGTTTAGCTACCTTGCAGTATCATTGGAAGGGCGATGCAAAAAGGGTGTGTAAAAGGACTTGACCACATACGAAGCACTATACCAAATTTGCCTTGTGATATGCTGAAAGAAAGATTTGGAAGACCTGAGAGTATTAAATTGGCACCCACTGTACAAGCACTTTTGAATTATCAAAATTCCGTGTTGTGGAAAGGCAAAGGGGACCAAAGTATTGTGTCCCCTTGTGGAATCTAATGCGAAAATTGCTGCACACATCCGTAGCCTAGAAGCTTTGGGAGTAATCAGGGGAGCAGTGTGAAATGTTCCTGACCCCATCATCCTGGCCATGCCGTCTGGGAGCAAGAATGGAGTGGGCCAGGAAGGCTCTGGCATGAAAGGGACCTCAGTTGTTTTTTGTGCGGCATTTTCTTAAGAAAATGAGAGAATTGAGTAGATCAGAAAACTTCAGGTGTTGTGTTAGGGAAGGCAGAAAGGACGGGTATTTGTGGAATCTGAGAAAAGAAGAGTACCATCTGCATCAGCTCTGTACACATCATCTGAAGCAGGATCATATTTTTGTGCATTCTGCAGCAAGAAAACAAGTCTGAGAAGTGCTTGGATATCAGAAGCTCTCATTTAAGGAACGTGAAGAAAGGATTAAAGCAACCCGTTTATGTTTTAAGGTTTAAGTAAGGGACATATTTGCCACGGTGGTTTGTCGAATCAAGTGTTCCAAGTGTATGGGAAATTCACAATTATCTTTTGTGTAGAGCAAAAGGGCGACATTAAACTCCAATAAAGCTATGAACATAAGGACATTATTGATCAGAAGATTAGTGATAGGACTGAATCTTCTTCAGAGAAATTGCACGTTCCTGAAAGTGAATCATGTTGGAGGTTGCTCTTTTAGTAAGTGATAATGTGTTAACAAAAAATAGCTATGTGTTAAAACGGCAGGGAGTTAAAGGTATGGTGATTCAGGTATTGTTGTGTGAAAGCCACCTTGTTATTTGATACTGGCTCTGATAGATCTCATGTGTCCAGAATTTTGTGAAAAGAAAGTTAAGCTAAGTGGGTAGCTCGGGAGACGGTGTCCATGATGATGCCCTTGGAGGTAGTAAGTCTCATCCAGGTAACAGTAATACTCTTTTGATTTGAAATTAGTAGGTTTAAAAGGTGTAAAACATTTAATGGCATTAGAATTACAAAGTTTGTGCGCACCCTTTGATGTTGAGCATTTTTCAGGCTTTCAAACTGCTGATGATTACAAAAATAATAGTCACCTGAGTATAGGATAGTACTAGAGGTTTTGCTGCTTATGGGGAACTTATGGGATCCTGAAATTAAGCCATATCAGAGAAATGGGCATTAGTAGCTGTGGGGAATCCTGCTGCAAAACCGGCGCCTGCAGTGTGGTTTAAGGGATCGACTGATCCATCCGTGAAGTAGGTTCTACTACCCGGAGGAGCTTCTGCCTTTAGGCTAGGCATAGGGATTGATTCTTTCTCTTTGACAAGCTCATAACAGAGAACTCGATCAAGGTTTGTGCCCAGGGCGAGGCTTCAAGTCGGGGTGGGGGGAGTCCGTGACCTTGGCAACTAGTTGTTCTTTGAGTTGATAGCATATCAACACCCTGTCTGTGTGAGACAGTCAGGAGTCGTTTGCAAACAGCTCGTGATTTTGTTCTAGGCATCAATTTTTTTGCAGCTTCATTTTGAACTGCCTCCAATTATTCTCTTAATCTTGAATTGCAGCAATCAGGGAGACGAATGGCATGCACATAGAATGATCTTAGTACTTTATGTCTAGCTTCTATGTGTCTCCCTGTCATTGCTCTCATGACAGAGTCTTGCTTTGGTTCAGTCAACCAAGTACAGGACCTCCTGTTTAAAGGAGAGGGTCTGGCCAATCATTACCCCAAGGTATTGGAAGACCTGGACCCATTCTAAGTCCATTCCCTAGATTCTCAGACTTGTGACTTGAACATTTTGTCTCAGAGTATATACTGCATCTGATCCTTGGTACTTAGAAATATGCTGAAGAAATCTCTCGCTGACTTCCCCTTTCCCAGTTCAGACCAAACCGAGCTTGACTTGATTAGTCCAAGGGGGGAATTGGAGAATTCCAAGAGCCAGAACCTTAGTGAGACTTAAATTAAGATCTTCCACAAGATTCCTCATTCTCCTACCATAGGATCGGATTCCTCAAGGGGGTTGAAAACCAATCTGGATGTAGGAGATCCCGGAATCCTTTGTAGTCTCGTGTAGTAGATCAGGTTCATGTAGTCCCGGTGTAATGAAAGAGGTGGTTCTCCACTCTCAGCATACAGGAACTCCAAAGGTGAAGACCTAAAAGCCCCAGTACAGATTCTGAGAGCTTCATTATGAACTGAATCCATCATCCGGAGAACTGTGGGAGTTGCAGATGAATAAGCCTCACATCCATAATCAAGCTTACTACGTATAAGCTCTTGGTAAAGCCGCAGAAGCATTGTGTGGTCTGCACCCCAAGATAGATGTCAAAGAACCCACCAAATACTAAGCGCTTTTGTAGCCTTCACTTTTAACTGTTTGATGTGAGGCACCCATTTAAGCCTCAAGTCAAAAATTAGACCCAAGTACTTCACCTCTTGGACAAATTGCATTGGGTTTGCTCCTAAATAGAGGGAAGGATGGAATTTTCCTCGTTTGTGGAAATGTATAGCCATGGTCTTACTTGGAGAAAAAATGAACCCATAATATGTTGCCATACAGATTACATGAGACAGCACTTGGAACAACCTTAACAATGTCATTTATAGCAATGGCAAATAGGGTCACACTTAAGACACTCCCTTGTGGGACCCCTTCCAGCTGATCTTCCAGTTAGAGAAACTGTTTCCCACTCGAATTCTAAACTTCCTGTTAGCAAGGAAGCTTTGTATGAAGGTAGGTAATGCTCCTCTTAAATCAATGTCATACAGCTTCAAGAGTATGCCATGCTTCCAAGTGGTATCATAAGCCTTTTAAAGGTCAAAGGAGACTGCTAACATGTGACGTTACTGTGCAAAGGAATTCTGTATAGCAGTTTCCATCCTTACAAGTGCATCTGTGGTCGATCTCAATCTTCTAAACCCATATTGATATGGGTCAGAATGTTTTCCTTTCCTAGCAGCCATGTCAACCTGAACTTTACCATTTTCTCCATCAGCTTGTAGATGCAGCTGGTGAGAGAAATTGGTCTGTAATTTCCTGGTGTGGAAGCATCCTTACCAGGTTTAGGGACAGGAATGATTATAGCCTCTTTCCATGTGGATGGCACTGTACCCTCCCTATACATCTTATTGAATAGGTCCAGCAAGAACTTCTGGGAGCTCTCTGGTAAGTGAGATATCATTTGGTATGGAATATCGTCACTTCCTGGGGCAGTCTTATGGCAGAGCTGCAAAGCAGAGTCCATTTCCTTGCGCAAAAATGGCAAGTTGTATGGAAGTTCTGCTGCAATCCTACTGAAGAACAACACTGGGTGTCGTTCCTACTCAGCCCGAAGAGTGGAGAATCGGGCAGTGTAAGATGCTCCAGAGGAGATCTTTGCCATGGATTTAGCTAGCTCATTAGCAACATCTTTTTTGTCTGTGATGATTATGCCATCTATCTTCAAAGCTGGTGGTGACAGTGATGTGCTCTTTCCAGCGATCTTATGCACCTTGTCCCATACCCATGCTAAGGGGGTCCCAGAGTTAATCGAGGAGACATACTGTCTCCACGATGTCTGTCTAGCCCCTTTAGCACTCACCTGGCCTTGGCTCGGGTCTTTTTGTAATGGATCAAGGTTACATCATTGGGGTGTCGTTTCAACTGCCTCAATGCAGCTTTCCTTGCTCTGACAGCTTGTTGGCATTCATCAGGCCACCACTGAGGCAGAATAATTGATATAGGATGACAGGCATTTGGAGTGATTATTTGCTTCTAGGAAATCAGCCAGAATCAGCTATGTGTACAGCATTTTCCCTTGCTGGCTTTAAGGTCTGGAGCCTGTTGAGTGTATAGTTTGATAGTTAAGAAGTACTGCTTCATGAGTGGAAGGACTGTATGCGATTGATTGCAACCTTTAATGATTGAAGGTGACAGGGTTACTTTCTATATTTTCTGGAAGCGTTGTTGAGTTTCTTCCATAAGTCATGGAGTGATATGTGTGCACTGAGGGGCACATCAGTCAAGCCAGGAGTTAGTGTGTATCTTCTAAATCTCCATCCAAATGATGGGCTAGTGCCGGAGCTCTCAAACTCTGTTATTGTTGTACCAGTTCTTTTGTAAGCATATTTATTTAAACTGATTGTAGGAATTGCTGAATTAGCTGCAATCTCTTCCTTCTGACCCCCCTAACAGGAGCTGTAGAGAGGTCACCACTGAGGGCTGAGACAAAATGACTTCCTGGTGCCCAAGGCCAGAGAGGGGATGGTACCCCCACCCCTAGTTCATTCTATCATGAACCAGGGAGAACTCTTCCACGTGTTTGTTGTGTGTGGCATCTCGTATTACTAAGGGACAGATTTTGACCCCACCTATAACCTCCTCTCGTTGGACTCCATGTAGGTGGGGGTGAGGAAATAAAGAATTCTTATTTGTATGATTTCTAAAATTTATAAAAAAAAAAACAGACTCTCTCCCTGATGATCTATGCAATCCCCTGACTAATCCCTCTAGAACCTTGCCCTTTGGAACCTTTCCAGCTTCCAAAGGGCAAGAATGGGAATCCCAGGCTCCCAAACCAGGCAAGGAAGAGAAAAGTCCCCAACCATTAAGGAAATCTTACCTGGTAAATATGAAGTACTCATATATAGTGAATACCTAGAAGTGAAGATCATTGATGGTGTATCAATCATGGATCTTGAAGTACATCAGAAGATAACTGAAGTGTATCAACATAATAATCACATCACCCTGCAGCAAGATGGTTGTCTGCTACATTTCTGGGGCTTAAGTCTCATGTCCTCCTACCCGCCATCCCTTATCCTCCAATACTTCTTCCAGCAAACACTTTGCCATCACAGTCAGGCATCAGTACACTAATACTGAAACTGCCTCTGGTGAGTTGTTCCACTAGAAATGGAGGAGTGAGGGGTCTATTTGAAGAGAGTCCTCCTCCCAAAGTAAGGTCTTCATATGACCCAGTTTGTGCATGCCTACAAGAGATTATGACCAAGGAAAATTGTCTGATTTTCCTGAGAGGATTCCAAGTTCAATCCCATTATGGGACTTCTTATTACGAATCTCATGGAGGAGTAGCAGTGATGGTACATCAGGATATTCCATTCCAGACCATCCACCTGCATACAACACGCAGGAGAAGGTTGTGAGAATAGGTTTGAGACGATCTTACACTGTTACATCCATCTGTCCTCCACATAATCTCAACATAAATGATTTGGAAGATCGACTTGGAGAGTTGCCTCATCCATTTTTACTTTTGGGAGATTTTAATGGCCAGTATCACCTATGGGAAGACACTTTGTGCAACCCTCATGGAAGGGTCTTAGAGTCCTTGTTTTCAAGAGTAGATACAGTTTTACTGAACAGTGACACTCCCACAGATTTCCAAATACTGGGACATTCTCCAATATCAACCTGTCAATTGGTTCACCTGGTTCACTTGGCAGGTTGCAGAAGACTTACATGGAAGCAACTACTTCCCAATAATTTTGGAGGAGGTAATTTCAGCCAATGACAATTTGAACATGCAGACTGGAATCTTTAGATCAAATGCAGTAATGCAGGGATCTGTGAATGATTTCCGGTGTGTTTAAGATGCTGTTAATCACTTCATATCACGAATTCACCTTGCAGCAGAAGCACCCATTCCCAAAAGTAGTGCGCAGTACATTGACCTCGATTACCATGGTGGTCTGATGAATGCCAAAAAACCTGTCAGAGCAAGAAAAGTGCTTTGAGGCAGTTGAAAGGAAAGGGCCCAGTGATGTAATCTTGATCCATTAAAAAAGGACCCAAGCCAAGGCCAGGTGAGTGCTAAAGGAGGTAGACAGACATCCTGGGAGACAGTACATCTCCTCTATTAACTCGGGGACCCCTTACCATGGGTAGGGGAAAAATGTACATAAGATCGTTAGAAAGAGTACATCTTTGTCACCACCTGCTCTGAAGATATATGGCAGAATCCTCACAAACAAACAAACAAACAAAAATGTTGCAATACATGATTCTCCCCACCAGGCTGAACAGGAATGACCCCCAATGTTGTTGTTCAGTAAGACTGTAGCAGAACTTCCATACAATTTGCTTTTTTTGAGCAAGGAGAGGGTTTGCTTTGCAGCTCTGCCCCAGGAAGTGATGATATTCCATACTATATGATATTCATTTTACGGACCTATTTTTTTCCTAGGGGAGATAATATTTTAGATAAATGGATATTATGCAGTAATTTATACATTTAGAGCACAATTATATTTTGTTTTTTAATATAATATTCATTGTTATTTGTAAAACATTTATGATAGATTTTTTAAAGTTTTAAATATTTTAACATCAACAAAAGTATTTTCTGATAATGATCTTAGCTGTTGATGCGGCAAATAATTTTGAATAATCATTCAAACTTCCTCCTGAGAATCTACTCTTCCATTTTGTTGTTGAACTATATCAGTCGGCTCAGAGGGAGATTTCAGCAGACGTGGTATGTCCAGCTTGCTAGTGGAAGTAGACTGGTGGATACTAAGGGGAGTCAAAGTAACCCCCTCTGAGATGGGTGGGGCACATGTTTTTTTTTTAGGAGTGAAGTGTGAGGATGGGTCAGGTAAGTTCCAATTCTACATGATCTACTGCAGTTGGAGAAGCTGAGTGGGCCTACTGTACTGTGAGCAATGAAATCTCTACAAAAAATGAACCGAGTTATTTACTTCAATTAAGATGTGGTCCAGCCTAAAAGTGGCACTTTTTCTGGGTTTAAAAGACAAATATTGAAAACTAGGATTTTGTGTTTTGTAGGGATTTTGGGAACACCAGGACTCTCAACCTCGTCACACAAGATTTCGGAGTCAATAAATGGGGTTATCCTATATGCCCTTAGAACAAGAATAGCGAAAACTCTTCTTCTTCCCTATGATAGAGTGGAAACCCATGTAATTGGAGATGGACTTGAGTGTTTTGTAGCCAGGGCAAAATCATAGAGTTGTTTTGCATGGGCAAGTTAAGTGTAGGCAATTTGGAATCTAGACCTTAGATGTGCACTGGAGGAATGTGATCTTTTCAGCTGTGTCTGTAATGAAGTCAGAGCTGATGTCAGAATCTGCATAGCGCAGGAAGCCATTGTCAATGATTGGTTTCATCTTTTGGGGATGTGTAATACTGGTATAGACTCACCATCTTGAGGAAATGGTGATGGTACCAGTGGTGGGAAGCTAAGGTCATTAGAGGTGTGTTGTTGTTCAGTAGGTTAAGTTCCATTGGTATTGCACCTTGAAAGCAAAACTGGCTATTTTTCTTAAGTCTTGATAGTGGATTTTGGTATATGATATATAAAGAGCTTGGGTTCGGGTTTGCTATGGGTGTTAAGAGGGTTGTCCTTAGGGAGGTTATTCTAGTGGATTGTTGAGGGTGAACTGATAGTGTCTGAATCAGAAAGTTGGTCTTCAAGGCTTTGCCAGAAAGTTAAACTAAGGGAATGTTAGCAATTACGTCCGTATCAAGTTTATGGTCAGCTTTTCTGCCAAAAGTGAGGGACACATCTGTAATATTGTGATCAAGAACTCCGCATCTTATGGTGAACTATCAGAGCTACTACAACTTGAGCATTTGCGAGTGAATATATATATATATATATATATTTTATATATATAATTATATAATATAATATATAGATATAATATATATAATGTATGTATATATATAACATATATATATATATATATTAATATATATATATATATATATTATAATAACATATAAAAAGGGTGTATATATATATATATATAATATATATATATATATATATATATAAAATTATATATATATATATATATATATATATATATGCACACACACACACACACACACACACCACACACACACCCCCACACACACAACACACACACATATATAGATAGATAGATATGTGTGTGTGTTTTGATTTGCGTCTGTTGTGTGTGTATGATACCTGGGTGAACACAAAGCTTGGTGGTGATTGGAGGATGTGAGCCAGCTGGAGTCGTGCTTGGAGTGGGAATCACTCTGGTTGCAAGAAATAAATGGTGAACCAGCAAAATAAACATTCTTAATTTTATTCTGCGGGGATCACAGCCACTGTATGAATATTTTGGTTGTTTTTTCTGCTTCCTTTTAAAAGGGTTTTTCTGACCACTTTTATTTTGTGTTCCCTTGAGCCAAGGTGGATCCCGGGCAGTCCCAGAAGGGGGCTGGTAGTTGGCTACCCTTTAGCTTGGGAGGATGGTGCTCTGGTTAGAGCTTTTCACTTCATGTTTTTCCCCCGTAAATGTGAAATTGCAGGAGAAGTGGCCAATTTTCGGTATGCTTTATCATGGCCAAGAGTAAGATGAAAAACCCTCACGTCTCTCCCAATTTACGGGCTAGCATCACCGACACTGCATCATCATTTGGAGGGAAAAAATAGACATGTAAAGGGTGCTCCATATGGCAAGGGGACCAAATCATGAAAAACAGCCCCCTCTACAGCGCAGTCTTCCTCTAGTTCGTCATTTCTTCTAATGAGAACTTTACCATATCCATTGAAGCTTTGTTGGCCTTCGAATAGGATTTTTCCCTTTTTTCCAGGTCTCGGAAAAGATAAAACAATAAAGAAGAATACATACTCAAACTAAAAAACCCTGAAAACCCTCCACATCCTTGAGAATAGAAGAGTCATCATCAGCGGCAAGACTATCAACTTAGGTCTGTACAGCCCACTTTTAACTTCCGTGATTACTATCCCAAACCTACAAGATGTGGAAAGTATTTTGACCACCATGTCTCCAAGTGTATAGGTCAAGCACACTGTGGAATATGTGCAGAACCCCATCTCACTGATATCTGCATCAAGACACTCCGGGGGGGGAAAACCCCCCATAGCAATATACCCAAATTTATAGGGGGACATCATGGGACCCTGTGTGTCCTGAGAGACATTTGTCCCCCCCAAAGAAGCCTTTTCCAACAGAACAAAGACACCACGAGTGTTAAAAAGGAAGCCCCACACGGGAACAACACTTTGGTTAAAAAAGACGGGAAAACACTTTGCATTCCAGAACCCCCTTAGATTTAGAAATTTTGTCCTGATCGGTATACACAAGGAGCCATCTACGTGGATATATTAAACGTAATGAAGCCAGATACATTTTCCCCCACGAATAGTGAGTGCATCAAAGAAAAGGAGATGCTAGGACCCGTTCGGGGGGTCCCCCCTTCCCCCCATAGATCGCCCTTTGAATTTGGGGAAAAAGGGGGGACGAATACAAAAGGGCGAGACAAAAGAGTGTTAGAGGATGCTTGTACTAGTAGGGGGGGCCCCTGAAGTGGTGCGTGAGATTAAAGTTAAACGGAAAAAAACCTCTCACAGAGATCAAAGGGGCAAGCCTTGTCTTTGGGTTTAAAATTGACACTGGTCCCCTTTGAAAAAACATGGCGACTTTATCGAGTCCAAATACCGCAGAAATCTCTCTGCAATTTGAGAGGGATTCCGGCAGGGAGTTGGACCTGTGCAGCGCCAGTCCCAGAGGACGGAAGCCTGCCTTTCTCTGGTACTTTAAAGGCTCTACGGGAATTTTGGCAGAGAACTCCATATCTTTGCCCTTATAAGGGGGGCGGTATGTAATCTTTAATAGTCCCGTTTATGTCAATAAGGGGAAATACTGCTTTCGGCGTTTTTATTTGGGGGAAACCCAGGACAGAAACGCGAGGCAAGGTCCCTAGAGTTATAGAACAGCAAGGAGGACCCCAAATGTTCGGAGAAGGAGAAGTCTTTGCGCATTCTGAGGAGACGCCACGCACGCCGACGAGCGGGGGAAAAATCAAAACCCACAAAGAAGGAAACCCCGTAAAAAAACCATCACCAGGGAGGGGGGAATGCCCCACACCGGTTAGCTAAGAAGTTTGCAGCACCTTCTGGGGGCGCCTTAAACTCATCAGGGGTTTGTCATCTATCAAACCCACCGATAGAGGCTAGACGCAAAACGTCGGGATGAGATGCAAAAAAAATGGTAGCTTTGACGTCATACGCTCTTCACCAAGTACCCATTTACATCGAAGCTGCAAAAAGAAGGGACAGAAATGGAAAGAGAATGAATACCGCTGTGAGAGAGACTATGTCGCATTCATCCCCTCGCGTGGGTTTGGCCCGTTCGGATTTCCCAGGGCTTTCAAGGGCCACCTCGTCGCAGCCTACCCAGCTGTTTAGGAAACCTGGGGCTGAACCCCTACCGAAAAAGTGGGGAATAATGTAGTCGGCTTTGTAGTAGATACCCAGGAAAAACCTTCAAGAACTCCCCCACAGATAAATGCAGTGCACCCCCCATACAGTTCACCACCCAAAAGGAGATGAAGAAACAGCTTCCTTTTTTGACACCCAATCCCTGAAACCCGACGACCTTGTCTCTATATACAGAAAA
>NC_051428.1:16481642-16489142 GCF_015228065.2 Penaeus monodon | reverse complement strand
TTTTTTGTTTTTGTTTGTGTTGTTTGGGGGGTTGTTTTTTTTTTTTTTTTTTTTTTTTTTTTTTTTTTTTTTTTTTTTTGGGGGTTTGTGGGTTGTGGGGGGGTTTTTTTTTGGGGGTTTTTGTTGTTTTTGTTTTGGGTTTTTTTAAAAAATAAATAATATAAAAAAAATTTATATATTTTTTAAAAATAATAAAAAATTTTAAAATTAATTTAAAATTATATATTAAATAAAAATAAAAAAAATTTTTAAAAAAAAAATATAAATATAAATATAAAAAATATAAATAATAAATTTTATAAAAAAAAAATTTTAAAAAAATTTTAAAAAATTTTTAATAATTAAAAATATTAATTTATTTAAATAAATATTTAAAAAATTTTAAATTAAAAAATATATTTTAAAAAAAGAAAAGGGGAATGGGTTTATTAAAAAAATTTAAAAATTATATATATTTTTAATTTATTTTTATTTTTTTTTTTTTTTAAAAAAAATTTTTGGGTTTTTTTTTTATTTTTTTTTTTTTTTTTTTGTTTTTTTTTTTTTTTTTTTTTTTTTTTATTTTTTAAAAATTTTTTTTTAAAAAATTTTTTTTTTTTATTTTTTATTTTTTTTTTTTTTAAAAAAAAAAGGGGGGGTTTTTTTTTTTTTTTTTTTTTTAAAAAATTTTTATATATATAAAAAATAAAAAAAATTAAAAAAAAAAATTATTTTAATATATATAAATAAATTTAAAATATAATAATATATAAAATATTTTATAATATAAAAAAAGAAAAAAAAAAAAAAACTTTTATTATAATATATAATTTTTTTTATATTTATAAAAAAAATATAAATAATATATATATATATATATTATATAATTTTAAAAAAAAAAAAAAAATTTTTTTATATAAAATAATATGTAAAAAATTTTAAAAATATATTATATATTTTTTTAAAATATATATATTAATATATATATATATTTATTTATAAATATAAAAATAATAAATAATAATAATATAATTAAAAAAAAATTACTAAATATAATAATAAAATATAAATAATATATATTATTTAAAATATTTTTTTTTTAATTAATTTTTAATAATAATAATAAAAATAATACATATAAATTTAAATTAAAATAATAAAATTTTTAAATATATATTTTAAAAATTTATATATATATAAAAAAATATTTTAAAAAATTATAAAAATTTTAATTTATATTATATATATAATAAAAAATTTTAATATTTTAATTAAAAAATTAAAAAATATTATAAAATTTTAAAAAAAATTTTATTTTTAATTATTTTATTTATTTTTAATATAAAAAAAATATATAAATAGTATTAAAATTTTATATAAATATATTAAAAATTATATATATTATATTTTAATAATATAAAAAAATTTTTTTAAATTTTTATTTTAAATTAATTTTTAAAAAGATATATATATTATATATATTAATAAAAATTTATAAAATTTATTAATTTTATTATTTTTTATTATATTTATATTTTTATTAATAAAAAAAAAAATTAATTATATAAAAAAAAAAATAAAATTTTTTTAAAATATATATTAAAAAATTTTTATAATATAAAAATAAATTAATAAAAAAAAAAAAATTTTTTTGAAAAAAAAATTAAAAAAAAAAAAAAACTTTTTTAAAAAATAGTTAATTTTTTAAAATATAATAATAAAAATAAAATTATATTAAATATATATATATAAAATTTATAAAAAATTTAAAATATATATATAATATATATATAATATTTTTAAAATTATATAAAATATATAAAAGAAAAAATATTTTTAATATATAGAAAAAAAAAAAATTTTTATTATATATAAAATATAATATTAAAAATTAAATAAATATATTTTATATATATAATATATTGTTATATAAAATTTTATATTTTATTTTTAAAAAAATTAAATAAATTTTTAAAATTATATAATATATATAAAATATAATATATAAAAATATATATTTTTATATTTTAAAATTTTAAATACATAAAATTTTGGAATTATTAATTGTATAAAATTAAATAAAAAACCCAAAAAAATAATATATTTATATTTTATTTTATTAATATTATTAATATATATAAAAATTTTTAAATATATTATATATATTATATATATATATAAAATTTTTATTCAAAAAAATTTAATAAATAAAATAAAAAAAAAATTTTTTTATATTATATAAAAAATTTTTAATAAAAAAATATTATATATATAATAACTTTTTAAAAATATAATATTAATCCCATATAATAATCAAATTTATAAAAAAAAAATAAATTCTATTAAATTTAAGGAAGCTTTTTAAAAAAACGGGGAAAAACGTTTTAAAGGAAAAATTTTTAAAAATTTAAAAATACAATTTAAATAAAAAAAAAGAAAAGCCTAATTTTAATTTTTTTTTTAAAAATTTTTAATTTACAAAAATTTAAAAATTTAAAATCTTAATTTTTTTAAAAAATTTTTGAAATACATTCAATCTATATTAAAAAAATTTCTTTAAAAAAATCGAAAAAAATAACTGAAAAACCCTGCTTCCCAGAAAAACCACAAAACCGGGCCCCGGTTTCTCCGTCTCTCTGTTGAACAGCGTCTCTCAGACCACTGGGAGCGACCCGGGGTCAGCCTGCCGGTCGCTCCTCGCACGCATCATCATCACGTGATCGTTCCTCGTACGATGTCTTGTCATCACGGTTTTTTTCCACTTGTGCCCAGCACCCGTGATTTTCCTTTCTTTTTTAGCACTTGTGGAAGATTCCAAATCTTCCATATCCCTCCCCCCTCAGTAACAGCCTGTCCCCAGGGACTGGATGCTACACAGTCTTCTAGCACACGCAGTAACCCTGCACGGGAGGCAAACAGGTACTACACCTTGCCCACAGGTGACCTGTAGGCTATCGGAAGGCAGGAGGAGCCTTACATCTCCTGTTGTGAGCTATGTAGCTAACACCGATACCGAAAAAAACGAGTTCTCTATACTTCTGTGACACTTTGGGAAATCCAAAACCGTGTCTACCAGCACCCCGTGCTCTTCTGAATCTCGCTCAAATATTTCGTCTACTTCCTCTAATAACCTACAAGTTTTATTTCCATTGTTCTTAACACATGCTACCTGCTGCCCTCTGGCTTCATCAAGAGACATGTCTACTAATTTCACAAGTTCTCCCACAGTCGTATTCTGCCCAATTTCGACAAGTCTATTCCCTTCGTTTTTAAATGGTATCCGAAAACACATCGTGACACTATCAGAGGACGGAATAGGAGTGACTATGCCTTCCATTAAGCTTATTTTTAAATCCTTTCGAGGAATAAATAACATATTTGATCCATTTACATTGTTCATACTAATATCCCTGACTAAAACACAAAAAGATCCACACAAATCTGCATCTACTATCAGATCCTCTACTGGAAAAAACATCAGTAGCCCCGCTACTATCACTTGTCACCTTCTCATCAATAGCCCAGCTATTATTCAATGTAATCCTCTCATCAATAACCCTGTTATTGTCTATGGCATCCTCATCTATAGCCCCGCTATTTACTAAAGTAATATTCTCAACAATAACCCTGTTATTGTCTATGGCATCCTCATCTATAGCCCCGCTATTAACTAAAGTAATATTCTCATCAATAACCCTGTTATTGTCTATGGTTTTTAGTTTAGATGAGGATCCTTTACCTATTTCAAATGAATACTTCCACGAAATAAAGGTTCCGGGTCCTCCAGTTTACAAGAAACCCTATCCCATCCCATTGAAATACAGAGACGAGATTAGGACTCAGATTGACTCTATGTTGAGGGAAGGGATTATACAACCCTCACGTTCTCCTTACAATGCACCACTGGTGCCAGTACGAAAGAGAGATGGGGGTTGCGGTGATGTCTTGACTTCAGAGCTCTTAATGAATGTATTGAGGATGACCGATACCCCTTGCCAAACATAGATTCTATCCTGCAAAGGCTAGGTAGGAGTCGTTTCTTCTCGTGTTTAGACCTCAGGCAAGGATATCATCAGATACCTTGACCCCGCTAGTCGAGAGAAAACGGCTTTTTTCCACTATGGATGGCCACTACGAATTTATGAGGTTGCCTTTTGGGCTGAAAGATGCACCTTCTGCTTTCCAGAGGATCATTAATCAGGTCCTGTCTGGTCTGATTGGGGATGTGGGTTTTGTTTATTTGGACGACATTGTAGTTTTGGGAGACACATGGGAGACTCACTGTAATAATGTTAGACGAGTTTTAGGTCGTCTTCAACAGAGTAATCTCTCTATCAAACTTGCTAAATGTTCATTTTTTAAGTCAAAAGTTGAGTATCTTGGACATGTGATTAGTGAAGAAGGTATTAGGCCACAGAAGAAAAAGATTGAAGCAATGGAGGGATACCCAAAACCTATAATTTTGAAAGAGCTCCAAGCGTTTCTCGGTGCGACTAACTACTATCGCAAATTTATAAGTAATTTTGCAGATATATCGCGACCGCTAATTGACTTAACCAGAGGCTGCAAGACTAAAGATGGGAAAACGAAACTGGCGTGGACACAGGAAGCATTGGATGCATTTCACAAGCTGCGTACAGTCTTGTCTGAGGATATAGTGTTAAAGTTCCCAGATTTTTCCCGTCCATTTGTATTAGTTACAGATGCAAGTAAAACAACCATTGGGGGAGCTCTCCAACAGGAGGATAATAATGGAACCCTTAGACCATTGTCTTATTTCAGTCGACAGTTAAGGGGTGCCGAGTTAAATTATTCTACTGTAGAAAGAGAGGCATTGGCGATAGTATGTAGGCTAAAGATAAACAGAACACTGATTCAAGGTTTTCCTGTAATAGTTCATACAGACCATAGGCCTCTGCGTTATCTTTTTTCTAGTAGAGTTGGAAATGAAAGACTAGCCAGGTGGCGTATGTCGGTAGCAGAGTTTGATATTTGCGTAGAGTACTTGCCGGGCAAGGACAATCATTTAGCAGATGCGTTGTCGCGAATCAGAGCAGCTGATCAACCGATAGACGATTTAGTTGTCGGTGTTGTTACTCGCCGAGCTACTGCATCCTATAAAGGGATAAATCGGCTTGATAGTCCGAGGTCAGAAATGGTAGATAGCAGTGATAGTAGTTCATGTGAGACCATTGACATATGGGGACTAGATAGTTTACGAATTGCACAAGATAAAGACCCACTATGGGGTCGTGTTAAAAGTTATTTACGAGGTGAGAGTGAGCTCACTAAAGATGAGTTTAAAGGGATTCCTGGAAATATCGAGAATTATCAGGTAGGACCAGATGGCATATTATATAATGTTTTAGATAAGCCTTTTAGAAAGGTCTTTCGAGTGGTGGTACCAAAAGTGTATCAGAGTACAGCTTTAAGGTTAGCTCATTCGATTCCTGTTGCAGGGCATGGGGGTGTTTTGGTAACCTTAAAGAGATTGGAATTATTTGCATTTTTTCCAAACATGAAGAAAATAGTAAAGGAATATTGTTCGTCCTGCGACATATGTTTGCGCTGTAAGCCAGGCAAACATATCCCTGTTCCTCTCTTAAGATACCCTGAAGTGTCAAGGCCTTTTGAGCGTGTCCATATGGATATAGTGGGTCCGTATCCGGAATCTGAAGGCTTTCGTTACATTCTTACGGTAGTAGATGCTTTGACAAAATACCTTTTTGCAATTCCATTAAAGTCTAAGGATTCATTAGAAGTCGCGAAGGCATTTATGAATGGATTCATTTACAAAGAGGGGACTCCACGTCAAATCATTTCTGATGGGGGAGGGGAGTTCGTTAACGAACTATTCAAAACGCTAACAAAAGAATTTGGGATTGATAAACGTACTATTACTCCATATCATCCAAGCTCAAATGGTCAAGTGGAAAGAGTTAATGGTACATTAAATAAAATTTTGCGTACGATGGTCTGGGACCACCCGTCAGTGTGGGCTCGAATGTTACCTATGGCAGAGTTAGCTTACAATACTGCTTACCATAGGGTGATAAAAGACACACCTTTTTTCACGCTAAAGCATCGGGACCCTCATTTTCCATATATTTTATTTTCAAAGGACACAGCTCCTTGGTATAATGTGGAAGATTATTTGCAAAAGACGAGAGTCATGGGCTCAAGGATTTTTAAGAGATGCAAAGAACATATTGAAGAAGATATCCAGAGAAGGCCAAGGGATCGGCCTTATGCCAAGCCTTCCCAAATCATAGAAGGAGACCGGGTATATCTCAAAGCTACTCCTAAGGTGGGGTTGAGCAAAAAGGTGCAGCCTTTATATTCTGGACCATATAGGGTAATAGAAAAAATCAATGATGTTGTATTAAAAATTAAGAGGATTGCTGATGGGAAAGAACGCAAAGAACACGTAGATAGGTTGAAATTAGAAAAGTCATTAGTAAGGGGCCAGGCCCATAATATATATAAAGCATACCCAACAGAAGAAGAAATTGAAGAATTTGAGGATGACAATAGCTTGGAAACTTTGGAAGTTCCAGAGAAATATGTGGATTTGAGAAAAAAAGGAAAATATGGTGCATATTATTTACGGAGTCGGAAGTAGAAGAATACAAAGGAGAACAGATAAGATAATAACCAGGGGTTATATATTAAAATATACATACAATTTCAGATTGTGGGGATGACCACAGCCAGGATGGAGTCCGAAGACTCCCTTGCTCGTTCTGGACTGGTTTTTGTTCCCTATTCTAAGGTAACTTATACATCGACAGTACAGATCGTTCCTGTCAAGATAAAACAGGGAGAGTTTTTAGATCCCTTTTTGAAGATTGGACAAAAGTTAAAAGAGACTGAGGATAGTTTTAAAAAACTTGGATTATCTGAGATGAACTATGGAGAGACAAATCGTAAGCCAGAAAAAAATGAAAGAATTGTGATTGCCGACACAATTGTCACAATAATTGACAATATGAGAAAGAATATAGACAATCATATGACAACAATTCGAGATTTTTTTAGGTCAGTTCATCAAGGACGACAGAAGCGTTCTCTCTGGGAGGGACTAAATTTGGTTAGCAATGTTGCAGGATTGATAATGGGAGGGGTAACTAATCATCGTATAGATATGTTGCACACCCAAATCATGGAATCTGATAAGTTAGCACAAAGAGCTATTGAAATGGCTGGGGTCACCACTAGCCTGTTAGACACTGTCATTATTCGGGAGAATGAAATAGCGAGGGCACTGGAGAGAATGGATGAAGCTATTGGTGTCATAGATGTAGTGGTCACTGACTTGGGTCGGCGGTTGCAACTATTAGAGAAGATATTTTTGTGTAGTTCTGTCCTGGAGAACTACCAGGCTATTCTCCGAGGAGTAGAGGAAAACCAAAATTTAATTTTGGGAGGGTTACGGGAAGCAAACGTAGGTAGACTTTCGCCAAATTTTATTACCCCTGATGTACTCTTATCCATATTAAATACGTTAATAAAGGAAGGGGT
>NC_051428.1:16479228-16481542 GCF_015228065.2 Penaeus monodon | reverse complement strand
AAAAACCCCGGCAGCCCGTAGTACAAGGCTGGAGACGTTTATTTTGGAATTTTAAATTACTGGACATGTCATTATATACTTAATAGAAATATTAATAGATATTATAATTTTTAAGTCTCGTGCAGTTACAAATATTTCGCACCTTTACATTTTCTAATATTGTGGAGCGATATTGTGGCAGGCATACTGTATTATTCTTATTGATATTATTTTACATGCACTAGGATATTTGTTCCTTGAAAACCGACTTGCCAGAAAGCAGCCGCTTTTTCATTGCGTCAGCCAACAAAGTTTTTCACGCTCGTTAACCGCTTAGTCCGTCGTCCCGATGAACACTTCTGCCAGAAAGGCTCAACTTCGGTCGCGGAAGGAGTTTGCTGCCAGGCCGCTTTTTGCGCCAGGCATATTGATCAATAATTGGTTAACGTCTGTCTGTCTTTTTCTATTTTGCCTCAGTCTCTCTCTCATCTCTCTCTCTCTCTCTCTCTCTCTCTCCATCTCTCATCTCTTCTACTTCTCTCTCTCTTCTCTCTCTCTCTCTCCTCTAAAAACTGTTTAGTACTTAGATGTTATCTTTCCCTAGCTATGGACTAGCATTTTTAAAAGTCAAAGTAGGAAGGAAACAGTGACTCCCACCTCAAGGGCGATATCAACGGGAGGTCGCTGACATACATTACTTTCATTTCTTGTGTTCTTTATAACATCAGAGAAAAGGTCGCGCCTTAGATTCAGACAGCTGAAATGCATTAGAGAGCCAAGCCTTTGGGGATGAAGTTATCACCTTCATTACTTCAGGTAGATTTTTTTTTTGCGAAAGACTGAGATGTAACAACGATGAGAACAGTGTATCTGCGCAGCCCTATGCTGTGTTCGGAAGGGATATTCTCACTCAAGACTTGTTAAAACATCCCTGAAAGGCATCGACAAGAAGTATGAATATTTGATAAAGTTTCCCCTATTTGTGTAAACAATCAGTGATGCAACTAAACATGTTGGAACTAACTAAGCACATCAATTTATAAAAAAAAAAAATAAAACTATAATCTATAGGGGAAATCTCACAATCTAAGAATGTACAAGGATGAGTATAGAGCGAGCTATTTTTCGTAAACCTTGGACATCCACAGCAGTTCACAGTGCTGATGACCAATACGAGAAAATATTATAAGTATATAGATCTTATATAATATATATATATATATATATATATAGATATTAATAACATAGATATATATATATTATATATATATAATATTATATGTATACACACATAAAAGAAACAATATGATACATATATATACATATATATAGATATATATATATATATATATATATATATATATATATATATATATATATATATATACGTGTGGTGTTGACTCGTGTGTGTGTGTGTGGGTGGTGTGTGTGTGGGGTGTGTGTGTGTGGCTTTTTGTTGTATGAGTGATGATAAGATAATGACATTGGAGAGAAGGCCATCCGAAAGAGACATTCAAACTCTATATCATTTGTCTTCAAAGTATGTGAATCATTGGTTTCATTTAAATGTGGAATTTTTATTCTAAAAAATATTTTTCTTGCTCCTTATTACGCTTATTGTGATATAACTTTGTGATCTAATTTCAATTAGATTTACATTACCCACCGGAATCAAAATTGCCTTAAAAGTCAATATAGTATGAGAAAATTCTAGATTTTTAATATTTTTTTTGTTATGCTAATCATATCACTGCTCTACCATTCCCTATCCGTATGCTTAATGTCCATCATATTAATCTGAGTTTCCCACTAATTATTTATGCTATTAGAAAAGAACTGTTTAGGAAATAATAAATACATGAACTTTAATGCATGTAGTGAAGGTACAAATCTCTCCCCCCATATATATGAAGATCGAGGGAGAGCGGAAGGAGACAGGTACCTGAACAGTTAGCTTGTAATGAATCTCCAGCCATAAGACTGGCGAACCCGAGAGTAGAAGGGAATAGAAGAGTTACCCCTCCCTTGAACCATGCGGCCGTCATTGACGGTTCACGGGTCCAGGAAGATGGGACGAGAAAGATGCCTTTTTCTGATCGGTTTGCATTTTTATGTATCTTTCTTTGTTTAATAAAAAAATTTATTCATGTTTTTTATCCATCCGCACAGGAGAGCACATTATTCTTGTAATGGGGCTATAAGTATGTCTTTTTTCACTTATATAACGTCATTTTAGTTATACAAAACTCTTTTTAAAGGACGATTTTACAACTAGGCGTGTTTTGCAAGTAAAGATTTTATTATATGGAAAGGGAGGAAGACACCGCATCTTTTG
>NC_051428.1:16466728-16471728 GCF_015228065.2 Penaeus monodon | reverse complement strand
TAAAGAGGTGCGGAGACAGAATGCAACCCTGTCGCACTCCTTGTTTGACTTCGAACCACTCTGTTAACCCATAAGTGGTTCTTACAGCTGCTTCTTGTTGGTCATACAAGGCTTTTATGAATTGGATGATGTGTTTTGGAAACTTCATATCGTACATGTTATTCCAGAGGATATCGTGATCAACAGTATCAAAAGCTTTCACATAATCGATGAAATACAGGTATAGGTCTTTTTGATGTTCTCTGTTTTTCTCTATGATCAATTTTAAATTTAGAATCTGGTTTCTGGTACCTTTTCCAGGGCGAAAACCCGCTTGTTCGTCTGCAGTTTCCTCTCTTAAACTTCAACTTCATTCTTTCAGCAATAATTTTCAACAAAATTTTGCTGCTGTGACTTATTAAGGCAATTGTCCTATTATTGTTGCATTGGAGTGCGTCACCTTTTTTAGGTATGGGAGTAAAGACTGATTTTACCCAGTCTTCTGGCCATTTTCTTTCATTCCATATTTTTGTACAGAGTTTGTAGAAGAAGTATTCAACACTTTCGCCAGCATTCTTAATTAGTTCTGCTGTAATTTCATCTATTCCGGGGCTCTTGTTATTCTTTACTTCTTTAATGGCTTTTATAACTTCGTCCAGCAGTGGCGGTGGTTCATCCTCGCTGTCATTGAGTCTAATTCATGTCGTTGTTATATCTTTATTCTTTTTGTATAAGTTGGAACAATATTGATTCCATCTATCTTTGACTTCTTTTCTATCACATAAAACAAGTCCATCTTCAGTTTTGATAGTGTCCCATTGTAGGTTTAAATTTTCGTGTGATGTTTCGTATCCTTGGTAGAGTTCTTTAGTTGTCTTATTGATAGAACAGTTTTCAATTCTCTGGCAATGTTCATTTAAATATTTTTCCTTATCTTGTCGCAATAGTCTTTGAATTTTTGTATTTTGTTTTTTGTAAATTACTTTTTCAACTGGATTATTGATACCTTTTTATTTTAGGCATCTTCTTGTTTCAATTTCACTTAGTGTTTTTTCAGATATCCAGGGGGAATTTGTCTTTTTCTTTTTGGCGATAGTTTCTTAAGCAGTTTCTCAGCAGGAGTTCTTTTCCTTCTTCTCACAACTCATTTGGTGTTTTATCATCTTCACATTGATTGAGTATTTCAAATTTGTTTGACACTGCAATTCTGTAATTGTTATCAAGAGTTTTGTAGTCGAGCTTTAGAGGTGGTGTTGTACGCTCCATCTTTTTGAGTCTTATTTTAAAGTCGATAGTTAGTAGGTTGGTGGGTCACTGTTTCAGTCGGCACCAGGTCTTGTTTGGCATTTTTTTATGCCAACTCTTTCCATTTTGGTTTAGCACAATGTAGTCAATTTTTGGGTTTCTGTTCTTTTGTCTGGTGAAAACCACGTGTACAAGTGTCTTGGGTGGTGTTGAACAATGTATTGGCTTATAACTAAATTATTTGTACTACAGAATTCAATAAAATCTTTACCTCTTTCATTTATATCTCCAAGGCCGAATTTTCCACAGGTGTAATTTTTTAGATTATTTTTTCTACTTTGGCGTTGAGGTCTCCTATTTTTTTTTTTTTTTTCGGTTAATTTATTTTAGGCATCCAGAGGCTGAAAATATACATAGAAATACAGATAAAGAGACAAAAACAGGTGAGACCAACAGCTGTCCTTGGCTGCCCAGGAGCGCCGTATCTAGGTTTGATTTACCTAGAATTATTAAATCAGCACGCTCAGCTCGCGCGCACGCCCGCGCGCTCGCGCGCGGTGACCGGCGCTCACATGTGTGTGTGTGTGTGTGTGTGTGGGTGTGTGTGTATACATATATATATATATATATATATATATATATATATATATATATATATATATATATATATATATATTTTTTTTTTTTTTTTTTTTTTTTTTTTTTTTCTTTTTTTTTTTACAGTCATTCATTCCACTGCAGGACATAGGCCTCTCTCAATTCACTACTGAGAGGTTATATATGGCAGTGCTACCCTTGCCTGACTGGATGCCCTTCCTAATCAACCGCGGTTTGTGCCACGACGGTGACTTCCCTTACGACACTTGCGTTTGACTTCTCAAGGCGATATGTCGTTTTCTAGGAGGGCAATCGAGGTGAAGTTCCTTATATTATAATTATAATTATAATTATATAGTTTGATTTTATTTGCTACAATGACTATTCTTGGTGTGGCATACCGTACGTTTCATTTTGCTTCTAAATGACTTGCTGTGTGCAAGGAATACCCGGGGTTACCATCCATTGGCGGCGAGGGCTTTGAACGCAGGCCAGCAAGACTGCACGACGAGATCGCTACCGCTGCACCGCACAGCACACGAAAGAAAGGGAAACGGAGACTATGATGGAGAGGGGGACTGGGCATGACAGACAGAAAAAAGCTAGATATGTAAGGGGAAAAAATATGCAGCTAAAAGGAAAAGGGGAGAAAAAGAGAGGAGTACAGAAGTCGGAAATAAAAACAAAAACAAAAAAAGAGGGAGTGAAACATAGAGAGAAAATAGATATATAAACAGATAAGCAGATAGATACATTGAGAGATATATAAAGAGAGAAATAGACAAATAAACAGAAAGGTACATAGACATAGACAGAGAGATAGACAAAGAGGGACAGGCATACAGGTAAATAGAGAGAGGAAACTGTATTATCTTATACAGCATAAGCACGAGAAATTTGATCTATTGGATGAACATTTTCCAATGCAACCGGGGATATACGCTTTGATGCCTCGTTAGCCGTGTCCCCTGCTGTCACTGAGCCAGTCAACACAACACAGGGCAATCACGACCACACCTGTTTCATTGTTGATAGTCTCTAACTATTGACTTCACACTGTGCGTATGTGTGTGTGTATGTGTGTGTGTGTGTGTGTGTGTGTGTGTGTGTGTGTGTGTGTGTGTGTGTGTGCGCGCACACACACACACACACACACACACACACACACACACACACACACACACACACACACATATATATATATATATATATATATATATATATATATATATATATATATATATATATATATATATGTATGTATATGTGTGTGTGATTATTCATCTAATTATTATCATTATTATCATTATCATCATTATTACTATTAATTATCATTTTTTCTTATCATTATTATCATTATCATTATTATTGTTCCTATTATTACTGTTATTATTATTTTCTTAATTTAACTATTATTATTATTATTACTATCATTATTATTATTATTGTTATTATTATTATTATCATTATTATTATATCATTATATTTATTATTATTATTATTACGGTATTATTATTATTACGATATCATTATTACTGTTATTATCATTATCATCATCACCATCATTATTAGTAGTAGTAGTAATAGTAATAGTTTCACTATTATTGTTATTATTATGATTATTATTATTATTATTATTATTATTATTATTATTATTATTATTATTATTATTATTATTATTATTATCATGGTAAAAAGCAAAAAAAATGTGGCTTTTATTTTTAATTGCTTACTGTTCTTATTATCATCTACATTTTTTTTTTTTTTTTTTTGTTATTAACAAGGATTATAACATCAACATTAACAACATCAGCAATATGAGTTACAATAAAAATCGTGTTATTTCTGAGAAAAAAAAAAAATAAATAAATAAAAAAAATTAAATAACCATTATGATGATAACCGTCACCTTCATATACTTTTATCAGGCAATAATCAATCTAACATTGCAAAAAAGGATTCTGATCTCGCTGTGATGACGCTCCGGCTCGATAAACTAAGTGCAATATGCTAATGGATGGCCTGAGCGACACTGGTGTTAATGCACTAAAATCAATTATCAGCATATCCGGTGGAATGGTATAAAATGGTCTGTGTAAGGCGCTCTCCCCCGAATACGCATGGGACTCGGCAAGGGAGTTGAGAAAAGGTGAGGATAATGTAGTTGATGATGATGATGATGATGATGATGATGATGATGATGATGATGATGATGATGATGATGATGATGATGATGATAAATGATGATGATGATGATGGTGATGATGATGATGATGAATAAATGATGATGATGATGATGAGATGATGATGATGATGATATGATGATGATGATTGATGATAAATGATGATGATGATGATGATGATGATGATGATGATGATGATGATGATTAAAATGATGATGATGATTAAAATAATGATAAATGATGATGATGATGATGATGATTGACATTTTTGTCATTATTATTATTACTAATATTATTATTTTTTATTACTATTTCATTATCATTATTATTATTATTATTATTATTATTATTATTATTATTATTATTATCATTATCATTATTGTTATTACTATTATTATCATTATCATTATTATTATCATTATCATCCTTATTATTACTATTACGGTGTCGAAGTGTATATACATGTATAAATACGAATGCATTAAGGAGTTATATGTGAAATAATGGGGCTATTGTTGGGGTTCGGCGTTATAGAAGGGGATCTTGAGCATACATTATGAGCCTAACAAGGAGAAGGGAAAGGAGAAGAAGAAGGTGAAGAAGACAAAGAAAAAGAAAAAGATGCGGTCCAGCAAGAGACTGAAGAAAAAGAAGAAAAATGAAAAAGGCAAAGAAAATGACCAAGAGGAAGAAGAGGAGAAAGGATGAGATGATGCTAATAATAGAGAAGAAGAAGAAGGAGAAAGAGGAGGAGAAGGAGGGAGGGATGATAAAGAAGAGGAATAAAATGAAGAAAAGCAATATGAAGGTGGCGAAGATGCCTTGCCAGAGCGACTGAAAGCACGCAGCACCCGCCTCCAACTCTCGCCTCGCCCACCCCCTTGAGAATGGCTCTGAGAAGCCCACATCTTGGCATTACGTCCATCGGCTCCAGGATGAGGCCGAGCACGCCACCCGCAACTCCGCCTCGGGTCACGTGACGATGGAGCTTGAGGC
>NC_051428.1:16447709-16460209 GCF_015228065.2 Penaeus monodon | reverse complement strand
GGGTTTAGGGGAAAAAGTGAGGATAAAAGTAGTTGGGTGATGATGATGTGATGATGATGATTAAAAGATGTGGGTGATGATGATGATTAAAAGATGATGAGAGGGATGATAAAGATGATGGGTGAGATGATGATGGTGAAGATGGTGAGATGATGATGATGATGATGATGATAAGATGATGATGATGATGATGATGATGATGAGAAGATGATTGGTTTATGATGATGTTTATGATGAGAAAGGGGTGAGATGTGATGATTGGCATTTTGGATTATATTTTTTTTTTAAAAATATTATTTTTTTTATTATGTTTATTACCCAAAATTATTATTATTATTTAAAATTGATTTTTATATTATTATTAAAAATTATGTTTTTTATTTATTGATATTATATGAATAAAATATATAAAAGTATTATATTATTAAAATTGAAAATTAAGGGTTATATATTATATTTTTATTTATGGGGTTTATTATTTATTATAGTATATTATATTTAAAATTACAAAATTATATTAAATTTGAAGTGTATATATGATAAATACGGCATTAAATTATTTTAAAATAATTCATTTCTTTCCTTAAAAAATTTTTAATTTTTAAATTTTTACCTTTTTCAAGGAAAAAAAAAAAAGAAAAATTAAAACAAAAAAAGAAAAAGATGCTTTTTCCAAAGCCAAAATTAAAAAAAAAAGAAAAAAAAAAAGGGCAAAAAAATTACCCGGAAAAGAAGAAAGGAGGGAAAATGTGAAAATAAAGGGGAAGGGGGGGGGAGGGAAGGGGGAGGGGGCTAAAGAAAAATAAAAAAGAAAGGGGAAAAAGAAAAGAAGGTGGGCGAAAAAAAAGTTTGGGGAGAAGGACGAAAAAAGAAAAAAATAAAAAGGGGGACCCCCCCGGAAAGGGAGAAAGGGAAATTTGGCCCTTTTAAAGGGGAAAAAGGGTAAGGGTGGAGAAAGGGGGGGGAATGTGGGGTTCAAAAAAGGGGGGCGAAGGGGCCCCCGAGGTAAACAGCGCAATCCAATTGGCCCCCCAAATTTGGAAAAATTTTTTCGTTTGGCCCCCCTGGGGGCCCCCCCTTCCCGCAAGGGCCCCGGCACTTTGGGTTGGGGGGGGGGGGGGGGATGGTGGGGGGGGGGGGGGGGGGGGAATGGCCAGGGAAAAAAGGGGGGTTCAAGGGGGGAAGGGGATGGGTTTCATGGGATAACACATACACGCATTTCATACCCAACAAGAAAGTGCAGGCAAGTGTTTGTGTTTCTATAGCTGCATTTAATAATTTTATAATTTTATATTATATTTTATATATTATATATATATATATATTATATTATATATAAATTTTGTGTGGGGGGTGTGTGTGTGTGTGTTTGTGTTGGGGTGGGGTGGGGCACAAAAGATTTACATATATAGAATCTGTATATAATTTTATATATATATTATATATATAATATATATATATATTAATTTATATTATATTTTATAACCCAAAACCTGCCCGGGCGACAGATAAAAAAGGGAAACCCCCTTATTTAAAATGAGAGAGAAAAAAAATTTAGAGTTTGGGAAAAAAAAAACAAATTTGCTGCGCAGAAGGAAAACAGCGCATTGTGCAGTGGTAATTGCCGCGAAGGTGAGGATGCCCCACCGGGGGAAGCCCCCCACAAAACACCGAGGGAAAAAGAGAGGGCAGGTGGGGGTTTGCAAGGGGTGGCACGCTGTCCCCCTTTTGTGTTTGTGTTTTTTTATTTTGCATTTGTAACGGGAACCTACCGGGGCAGTGGATTTCCCCAAAAGTGCCGTGATTGATATAAAAAAAGGGAAAAATAATTATATTGGTCCGTGTATAGTTCCCCTGTTTCCTCCCAGTTAAAAAAACCAGAAAATCGTCATTATTTTTTTTTTCCCATTTTACCTTTGGTTTTTTTTAGTTTTAAATTCAAAAAAAAGGAAGGAAACCCTCTAAAGTTAAAAGAGTATTAGACCCCCCCCAGAAGGCCCAATTAATGGCTTTTTTGGTAAAAAAGAATATATGTTTTGAGGAGCTAAGATTTAGTCCAACGAAAAAGTGCAAAAAAAATCTATATAAACCCCCATGAATTTGGGAGGGGTTTTACGTAAAACTACGTTCGGGGCATTTTCTCACGCCCCGCGAACAAACCCCTTCCCTAGTTACCCTTCACTTAACGTCAGCAAAAAATAAAATGCACGCCCCCACATTTCACGTACCCGCACCCAAGACCCGTACCGAAAAAAAACACGCACACACTGAAGACCCATTTCAACAAAATTTAAAAAACGGCCATTTCAACACCACCAAAAACTCTCCCAGGGAGGCCCCCCTAAGGGAAACCCTTTAAATGTTTTCCCCTTTTCTTCCATAACGGGCTAGTTTCAGGGGGTACTTCGGGGCCCCCATTCCCAGGGGTCGGCGGTTCGCCCCCCCCGCCCGGCGCGAGAAATGAACTGTCGCCTGGAGGTTTCTGCTGTGGCTGGGCAAACCCCGGGGGCAAGGACTCGGTTTAGCCGAGTCAGCAGGGAGTGACACAAGTGGGCAAAAATCAGGGCAGGCAGTAGCACACCCAAAAAATACCATTGTAAAAAATGGGGAACAAAAAACCCAAAATTTTAAAAAACTTAATAAAAAAACTCTAAAGGGGTCCCCCCAGGACCACTTGTGCAGGGGTCCCCTTACCCCTTCCCCCTGCCATACTCATAACGGTTTTTAATTATAAATATTAAAATTTAATACAGTAAAAACAGCCTCTACATACCAAAACCTTTTTTAGAATGGGCAAAAAGGGCGCGCCCTCCAAGGGGCCCTTTCCCCCTCGCGGGGGGGCCCCCCCGTATACCGACACATTTCCCCTTTCCTTTCCCCACTTCCGGAAAACATCGCAACCCTTGTGAGTTTCATAGTTCAACTGTATAAAAGAGGGTGCCTGCGAGCGACAGACAGATAGGGGGACAGCAACGCTGACCCGGGCTTTAACCCCTGCCGTCAAATTTTTTTACCATTCTCTCTGTTAAAAATATACTGCAACCCAAAAAAAGCAAGAAGTCGTTACCTTGCCGCTCCCCAAAATTTCCCCATAGGGCCCGACGCGATTGTCGCAATTTTACCGCCATCGGCCAAAGTTACAACACCCCACACACACACAAACACACACACCCCACCCACACACACACACACCAACCCCACACACACACACACACCCCACACACACACACACCACACACCCCCAAACACTCATAGGGGCCCCGTATACCTCAGCAAAACACTCGGATTTTGTAACGCACACGTATCAGCAAAAACCAAAACGGCGTTTTTTTTTTTTTGTCTTTTTTATGATTCCCTCAGTTATTAGATTCCCTTTTCCCGGGCCCAAATTTCCTTGACCTAAGTCGGGGCTACACTGCTCCAAAAATTGGGGGGGAAAAATTTAGTGATATTGGGGGGACATGTGAAATTGAGATGTTGGGAAATTAAATTTTTTAAAAAACTTCCAGGACTATGGGTTTAACTGGAAACTAACCCAGAAAAAATATATAAAATTATATATAATATATATATATATAATAAAATATATATATTATTAAAATATAAAATTTAAAAATATATAATATTATTATATTTATATATATATAAAATATTTTAAAAAAAAAAATAAAAATAAAAATATGTAAAAAAATTAAAAATCTATATAATAATATCTTTTAATTAAAATATAAATTTATGTGTGGGGTGGGTGTGTGTGTGTGTGTGTGTGTTTTGTAAATTTAATTTAAAATTTATTTAATTTATTTTTTTTGTGTGTGTGGTGTTTGGTGTGTGTGGTGTGTTTTGTGGGTGTGTGTGTGGGGTGTGTGTGGGGGGGTGTATGTGTATTTGGGTTTTTTGGTTTGGTTTTTGGGAGGGGTATGTGTAATTTGTAAATTTTAGGTTGGTATTTTTGGTTTTTTGTTTTGGGGGGGGGTTTTGGGTGTGTTTTTGTGTGGTACCCTTTAAAAAATAAACCCGGAAAAAGGCCTTTTAAAAGTTACGAAATTTGCGTAGGGGAAATTTTTAATTCAACCAAATTTTTGTTTTTGTTTTGCCAAATTTGGCCCAAATTTTTTAAGAGATAAATTTTTTTAAGGGAAAGAGAAAAAGGGGTGGGGGGGAAAAGTTTTTTGGGAACCTCCTAAACCCCAAAAAAGGGGAAAGCTTTGGGGTTTTTGTTTTAATGCACGAAAAACCCCTTTAAAAAAACCAACTTTTTAAATTTGGGAAAAAGTACCCGGGCTTGGTGCTTTGAAGTTTTGTTTAACTTGAAAGGGCAAGAGGAACCGGTTTCGTTAAACACCCCCAAAAGTTTTGGGGGACAGAAAAGTCCCCCCCAAACCATGAGGGTTTTTTGAAGGGGGGAAAAAATTACATTTTGGTTTCCCCGGGCGGGGGGAAAAAAGTACTTTTTGGTGGAGGGCTCGGGGGGGGAAAAGAGGCCCCCAAAGGAACACTGAAATCGGGGGCGGGGGCCAAAAATTTCCCCCAAGGGAAAAGAAAAAATAACCTATTTTCCCGGTTTTCCCCAACTTATTTTACCGGAAAAAGGGAAAACCGTCTTTTACCGCCCGGGGTTTTCCCCGGGGCTTTTGGGTTCCCCCGTCCAAAAAACTCTGGCTTGGGACCCTGGGAAAAGAAAGAGGGGGGGGGGGGAAAAAAAAATTGCTTGCCGGGAAAAAAAGGACAAAAATTTCCAAAAATTTTTAAGGGATCGGGTTGGTGGGTGACAAAAAGGCCCCCCAAAAATATATATATTTTTTTAAATTGTGGGGTGTTTGTTGGGTGTGTGGGTTTTGTGTGTGTGTGTTTTTGTGTGTGTGTTGTGTTTTGGGTTGTTTTGTGTTTTTTGTTTTTGGTGTGTGGTTGTGTTGTGTGTGGGGGGGTGTGTGTGTGGTGTGTGTGTGTGTGTGTGTTTTTGGTTTTCCTTTTTTTTGCCCTTTTTCCTTTTAAGTTCCCCCCGTTTTTGTTGCCTTTTTTCTTTGGCCCCTTTTTTTTTCCCCCCTTTGGGCCCTGTACGGGGGTTCAACCCCTCCCTTTCCCCCCTTTTTTGTAATCCTTCGCTTAAAAAATCTTTTTGGGAAAAAACCCTCCCAACTTGGCCGTGCTTTTTTTTTGCGGGCGGATCCGGCTTAAAAAAATTTAACGAAAGACGTAAGACTAGATGTTGGGGAGGGAGGGAAGGCGAACACCGGGGGGGGGGGGGGAAAAGTTTTTAGGGGAGGGCCCGGTGAAAGAGACAAAATGAAAGGAAGTCAGTGGGGGAATTGACTTTTTTATATGAATGAAAAAATGAAAAATATTTGCCGAAGTTTGTCCCAAGGGTGCTCAGTGACGGACAGAAGGAAAGACCGTCTTTGTGACAGCAGGGAAATGGCCGAGCTTTTGAATTCAGACCCAAAGAGTACTTTTGGTTTGGGTACCTGTGATGAAGCTAGGGGGGAAAAAACTACCGGAAGGAAAAAAAGGGGGACAAGTTTCCATGGAAGCACCCGGGCTCCCCCTAGACCCAAGTGGGCTAGACAGAAAATTCCACCCAAACCCCATGATACCTTTTTTTCGACCAAGAGCATGATCTCATCTAGGGGTTCCCTCGGGAAGACCCCAAAAAAGGTACTAGGGGAGGTCGAGGGGTTCCAAAAGAGATTTCGTCGCAAAGGCCAACGCTTTTAAAATGGGGTCGGTGGCTTTCCCCCAGGCAATGCCCATCCACGCTCCATCCGTGTTTCCAAATATTTGACCGAATGGGCTAAATCTTTCCTCCACACCCCCAACCTTGCTCCTGTGACTTTTGGCTGCCCCAACTAAAAAGCACCTCGATCACGTTTTGGCCCACGGGAATAAAGAGGTTGTACGGGGTCATGGCCGTGCTTGGCTTTTCCAGGAAAAAAGTTCCCTACGAAAAAAAACTCAAAAATTATTTAAGGCCCTGGTGTGTGTGGGTGTGGGGTTTTTTTTTTTTTTTTTTTTTTTTTTTTTTGTGTGTTGTGTGGTGAAAATATATAGAAAATATATTTATAATTTTAAATTTTATATATTTATATTATTTATATTTTATAATTGTTTTTAAAATTTTTTAATTATATATAAATTTTGCTAAGAAAAAAAAACTTAAAGAAATTGTTTGTTTTTTGTGTTTAAAATTTATAATAAATATATAATATATATAATAATATATATATACTATAAAAATATAATATATAAAATATATAAATTTTTTTTATATAATTAAAAAAATATTAATTTTTAGTATGTATATTATTATAATTATATATATATATATATTATATATTATATATATATTATAATTATATAATAAAAACCTTCAAAAAATTTAATGATAAAAATTAAAATTATTTATTCTAATTTTTTTTTTAAATTTTATATTTATACATAAAACCAAACATCTAAATATGAAGAATATTTTAAAAAAAATTTTAAATTTAAAAATATTAAAAATAATATAAAATAAATAAATTAAATTTAAAAAACATAACACTTTAAAAAAAATATTATATATAATTTTAAATTTATATATTTTTATATATATATATTAATATTATTATTTATATATATCATTATTTTATATTAATAATTTTTATAAAATATTATATAATAAATATATAAGGTATAAAAGAAAAATTTAAAATAAAAAATGTATTTAATCCATTATATTAAAATTTTCTTTTACACACTTTTCATATAAATAATAATTTATTTATTTAATTTAAATTAATATTTTAATTTTTTTTTATTTATTTTAAAAATATTATTTTTTACAAATCCTAATAAATTTAGTTTTCATTTTGTATTTGGAATGGATGAAACTAAGAAAAAAATGTTGGATGTTTTCTTTTTTCCAAGGCTTTTATAGGGTTTTTTTTTTTTATCAACAACCCAACAAAAAAAAAAACCCCCAAACCAAACCCCCCCCACGAACCCACACATAAAATTTTAAATTTAATAAATTATTTATTATATATATATATATAATTATATATATATATATATATATTATATATATATTATATATAATAAATAAAAACAAAAAAAAACAAAACACAAAAAAACAAAAAAAAACAAAAAAAAAAAAAAAAAAACAAAAAAAAAAAAAAAAAAAGGGGGTGGGGGGGGGGGGGCACACAGCCCCCCCATGCACACGTGATAAATGTGTCCCCATTTATGTGCACATGCAATTTAAATGATGAATAGATGATAAAAAAGGTCTTGTTTGTCCAATCATATTTGTTTTACTGTTTGTTAAAGTTTGCTGTCCTAAAAATGCAACAACTGCTGTTACCTGTAGTTCAAAACTCCTCTTTTTAATTCAGTTTTGATTAGTTGATCATACTTCACAACTCATCCCTTTAACCTAGCACAATCCCAACCATTAAAAACCATGTTATCCATTGTGATAATTCTTATTATCTTAAGGTCAAGAGTCAGTCTTATTATATATCGTCATGAAATAATTATGTCAACTGAAAAATTCAGGCGATACAATATTATCCGTTTTCAACATTTCATCGTTCATATTTTCAATACTGTTAGTAGCGTCCTCACCAAACATTTTCCATTATTTTCATTATATACTGATAATGCTAGTGATACTGAAAGTGATAATAATAATAATGATGATGATAATGATAATGATTAATGATAATGATTATGATAATGATTGTGATAATGATTATGATAATTATGATAATGATCATGATAATGATGATAATGATGATGATGATGATGAGGAGGAGGAGGAGGAGGATAATGATAATGATGATGATGACGATGATGACGATGATGATGATGATGATGATGAGGAGGAGGAGGAGGAGGATGGTGATGGTGGTGATGTTGATGAAGATGAAGTGACTATGGTGATAATAACAATAACAACAATAATAATAATAACGTTAATATTTTTTATTAATAACAATAACAATAGCAACGATGATAATAACAATAGCAATAATAAGGATAAGAAAAAGAATAACATTAACAACAGGAACAACAACATCATCATCATCACCACATAATAATAATAATAATAATAATAATAATAATAATAATAATAATAATAATGAAATAATAATAATGATAATAATAAATAAAATATAATAAAAGTAATAATAAATTAATAATAATAAATAATGATAATAAATAAAAACAAAAAAAAAACAACAAACAAAAAACAACAACAACAACAACAACAACAACAAAAAAAAAAAAAAAAAAAAAAAAAAAAAACAATAATAATAATAATTAAAATAAATATAAATAATATAATAATAAAAAAAAAAATAAAAAAAATAAAAATAATTAAAATTAAATTAAATTATAAAGAATCAACAAAAATAATAAAATGAAGTAACTTTAAAATAAATAATAATAATTTAATGATAATAAAAAATATTTAAAAAAAATAAACCAATAATGATGACAAATAATAATGATAAAAAAAATTGAAAATCAAAAGAATCAGAACAGTAATAAAGATTGTGATGATGATGATTACTATTATTGTATTTGTTGTTGTTGTTGTTGTTATTTTATTATTATTATCATTATCATTATTACCACTATTATCATTATCATTAAAAAATGATGATTACAATATTAATAATAATTACAATAATAATAATAATAATAATAATAATAATAATAATAATAATAATAATAATAATGATAATGATAATAATGAAATAATAATAACAAAAAAAATACCACTACTCTTACTACTACTATTACTAACACTACTACTAGTAATAATAATAAGAAGAAGAACAATAATAACAATACCAATGAATAATAATGATGATAATACTAATTATAATAATAATAATAATAGTAATAATAATAATAATAATAATAATAATAATAACAATAATAATAATAATAATAATAATAACAATAATAATGATAATAATAATGATAATAATAATAATAATAATAATAATAATAATAATAATAATAATAATAATATAATAACGATAATAAGTAATAGCAATAATTACTATTGTTATTATATTTATCATCTTTAGTATTAGTATCAACTTATTATCACTATTTCATTCATTATTACTATTATTATTATAATAGTTATGATTTCCGTTATTTTCATCATTATGTGTAATTTGTGTGTATGTGTACTTTGTAACGGTTTTACTATCACTGCACAGTTTGAAGTAAACTTCATTCCTTTTGAAAATATTTAGCATTACTCTGGAAGTCTGAGGCGAGCAATGGCAACCGATGAAAAGGTGCCTTGTTGACATGTGCCATTTTGAAGAAACTCGAGACGCAGTCTAACCACGCACCCTCGTCAATATGTACTCGTTTCTTGCTTTCCATATTTTTTCGTTCCTAATTATTCAGATGTACGCAAGCATCACTATCATCACTATCATCAATATACTTAATGACCATGTATGATTTTTTATTCAAGAAAGCTTTGGATTATGTGGAGAGAACTAATAAAGTTTGAAAGAGGAAACGAGACAGGATTAGGCCTCGGGAATAGAATACTATTTTATTATAATGCAGCTGTGACATACGATGGCTTCTTTGTGTAGGGTCTGGTTTTATCTTGGGCGTGATGTATAATATTATTATGATTTATAATGAATAAAGTCATATTGTATTTTCGTTTCTAAACTCACACGGTTGCATGAATCCCACGTGTACGTGTTAAAGCACCAGTTTCACGAAATGGTATGTATGTATCAATAAATGTTACCGCAAGTATATATGTTCGTGTGCCAATATGGGAAACCTCTGATTACATCTGTAGGAACGCCTGTTCTCTCCGAGCATACTCTTCACTTGGCATTGTATGCGCTGAAAGAGGACATGCTACTTGATGGTAGAGCACTGGAAAATGAGCACGGGTCACATTCGCTTGGTTACAATCAGCTTCTTGACTATAGACTTTGTCAGAAAGCTGAACAGCCCCTTGAACTTAAGAGCCCTTATGATTGGCGGATGGAAGTTGTAACAATCAACTGCCTCTGCCTCTGCCCTACTAAAAATCCTCGGCCATGTCATCCAATGTCAACACTGACGCACTCAACCTCGCCATGCGGGCGGTGCATTATCTTTTTTTTTCGAGGAAAAAACCCCGGGTGGTATTTGTCACTTATCATATATATAATTTCCTCTTCTTTTCCCCCCCCCTTTCCTCTCTCTCTCTCTTTTTTTCTTTTTCTTTTTTTTCTTTCTATCTTTTATATATATATTATATATATTATATAATATATATATATATAAAAAAATATAAAAATAACAAAAACCCAACACACCACACAAAAACCCAACAAAAAACACCCAAACGCACACACACACACACACACACACACACACACACACACACACACACACACCACACACTAAAAAAATAATAATATATATATATATATATATATAAAATTATATATTATATATATATATATATATATATATATATATATATATATATAAAATTTTTTATTTTTTTTTTTTTTTTTTTTTTTTTTTTTAATTTTTTGAGGATAGCAGCCTTACAACTGAAAACTTACAATGAGACATTAAGCAGATTGTTTCCATGCATGATACACTGCAAGAAACCACTGTATATGACTAGATTAGCTGTAAATCTAAGCACAAGTCTTCTTCCCGAACTGTAGGGATAGAGAGCCGACAGGGTGGTAAATCCCAGGGTGGCGAGTGTAAACTTCATATCTGTTGTATGATGAAGCACAGATGATCTTTGCTCTCTTCTGAACCTTTTCTAGTCTCAAAGCAACGTGGAAATTTAAAGGCAGGAGATGCTACGTCAGCTTCGGCAGGATGAAGGTCTTGCCGATGGTAGTGAGTTCCGATGGAGGCAGTCCCAAGGTCTTGAGGCGAGTCTGAAGGATTCTGATGTAACGATGGTGGAGACGTGCTGGTCCCAGGAGTTTCTCTCGTCGAAGGTGACACCGAGGATTTTGGCCGCATGAACGACATCCAGGGTGTGGTCTTCTATAGTGAGACGCGGGGGATGGGCGGGGGAGACGGCGAGGGCGAAGTGCATCACTACCGTCTTTGATTCAGAGTGATCGGCGTTTTGTCCAGGTGAGCAGGTTGTTTTAAAGGGGTCCTGTAATGGTTGGTAGTCAGGGGATGTGTTGTTGACGGCAGTTTATAGTTGAGTCATCAACATACTTCTAGTGTCACGGAAGGCATTGTTTATAAATACTAAGCACAAAAGGGCCTAACTTGGTCCCCTGGGGCCCCCACATGAAAGAGGCAGAAAGGAGCGCGTGGCCCCTGCAAACGGACTGCCTGGCGGTGCTCTACGGGGAAGTCTGCGAACCACGCCAAAAGGGACACCCCCGGAGTCGTATTGCGGATGCGGTCTTGATGAATGTGGTGTGGTCAAGGAGGTCAAAGGCCTTGTTGAAGTGGCGACGACGGAGATTTTGCTTTTTTTCCAAATTAGTGTAAATGTAGTCCAGGACGACGAGTGATAGGTGGAAGTGGATCTTATTTTTCATACTGTTGTCGATCAAGGCGGGGGTGGAGGTCGGCGTAGGAGGCTGAGTGTGGAGGGCGATGGGCACGGGACGGGTCTCTTTAAAAGGGGGTCGGGGGAGGACGTCTTGGGGACAGCTGTCACGTAAGAGGTTTTCTGGTGGTATTTTTGCTTTCTGCAAGGAACATTGGTGATGGAGGTAAGTGGCTTGGAGAGCTCAGGGCCGAAATCCTTTGGTAGAGGTATAGAGGGTGTCAATGGGAGTGATGAACCGTTTGAACTTGCTTCTCTGGATTTTTTTGACTTGGTGTACTGGAAAAAGTAGTTTGCATGGCGAGTAGACGGTATCGAGGTTGGGAAGCGCTGGGAGATTGGGCTGAAATGTTGTTTACCCCGTTGGCAGCGTCATGGCGGGGCAGGTGGTTGATGCAAGATGAACGTGCGCGCTCTGTTTGTGTACACTACACACACACACGCACACACACACACACACACACACACACACACACACACACAACACACACACCACACACACACACACACACAGCAAACAATATATTTTAATACATATATATATAGATATATAAAATATATATATATATATTTTATATATAATATATATATATAATTTTATATATATATATATTATAATATATATATATATATATATATATATTAAAATATATATTATATAAAATATATATATATAAAAAAAATATACCAACATAAAGGGAAATTTCCCATATTAAATAAAATTTTCAAAAAAAAATAATAATAGTAATGATTCCCACCAAAAATACGGCCATCAAAGGAAAATTTCCAGTAAATTAAAGTAAAGTTTCCAAAACCAAAATACCAAAGAAAAATTTATTTTTTTCAAATAAAGAGAGAATCACCAAAGGGGATACTCAAATTATGACGAAAATTTAAAATTTAATATGACCCCAAATTTTATCCAAATCAAAGA
>NC_051428.1:16443965-16447609 GCF_015228065.2 Penaeus monodon | reverse complement strand
AAAGGGATGGGGATGGGGGATGAGAAAAGGTGAGGAAATGTATTGATATGTGTGATGATGATTGATGAGAATGATGATGTGATGTATGATGATGATGAGATGATGATGATGGTGATGATGAAGATGATGATGATGAGATATGATGATGATGGATGGATGATGAGATGATGATGATGATGATGAGATGATGATGATGAGGGATGATGATGGTTAATGATGATGATGTTTAAAAAGGGATGATGATGATGATGATGATTGACATTTTTGTCATTATTATTATTACTAATATTATTATTTTTTTTTATATTTCATTTCAATTATTATTTTTATTATTATTATTATTATCATTATTATTATAACTATTATAAATTTCATTATTGTTATTATCATTATTAATTCATTTATTATTTTTATTATTATTATCATTAATATCATTATCATTATTATATTATTGTAATATTAGTTTTATCATTTTTTATTCCTTATCATTATCGTCCTTACTATTATTATCATTATCATTATTATTATCATTATCATCTTATTATTACGGTGTCGAAGTGTATATACATGTATAAATACGAATGCATTAAGGAGTTATATGTGAAAAATGGGGCTATTTTTGGGGTTCGGCGTTATAGAAGGGGATCTTGAGCATACATTATGAGCCTAACAAGGAGAAGGAAAGGAGAAGAAGAAGGTGAAGAAGGCAAAGAAAAAGAAAAAGATGCGGTCCAGCAAGAGATTTAAAAAAAGAAGGAAAAATGAAAAAGGCAAAGAAAATGACCAAGAGGAAGAAGAGGAGAAAGGATGAGATGATGTAAAAATAAAGAAGAAGAAGAAGGAGAAAGAGGGGGAGAAGGAGGGAGGGATGATAAAGAAGAGGAATAAATGAAGAAAAGCAATATGAAGGTGGCGAAGATGCCTTGCCAGAGCGACTGAAAGCACGCAGCACCCCCTCCAACTCTCGCCTGCCCACCCCTTTAGAATGGCTCTGAGAAGCCCACATCTTGGCATTAGTCCATCGGCTCCAGGATGAGGCCGGCACGCACCCGCAACTCCGCCTCGGGTCACGTGACGATGGAGCTCGAGTAAACAGCGTTATCATTAGGCAAATTGGAGTGTCGTTTGGCCGGTTTGGGTTTCCCGCAAGGCCTTTGGGACTGGTTGGGGGGGGGGGGGGGCATGCTGGTGGGCGGTGCGGAATGGCCAGGGAAACGGAGTTCAAGGCTGACGGGGATGGTTACATGGGTATAACACATACACGCATACATACCTAACAAGCACGTGCAGGCAATGTGTTTGTGTTTCTATAGCTGCATGAATAAAATATATATATATATATTATATATATATATATATATATATATATTATATATATATATATGTGTGGGGGGTGTTGTGTGTGTGTGGTGTGTGTGTGGTGTGGTGTCACAAAAGATTACATATATAGATCTGTATTATATATAATATTTTATATATATATATAAAAATATATAAAATATGTATTATATATATATATATATAACAACCCCTCCCCTGGACGACATGATAAACAAAGGAACCACCTTATAAGTTGAGAGAAAAAAAAATTTAGAGTCGGAAAAAGACACAAATAGCTGCGCAGAAGGAAAACTAGCGCATTGTGCAGTGGTAATTGCCGCGAAGGTGAGGATGCGCACCTGGGGAAGCCGCACAGACACACCTGAGACAGAGAGAGGGCAGGCTGGGGGTTTCGCCAGGATGGCACGCTGTCGCCTTTGTGTTTGTGTTTATTTATTTCGCACTTTGTAACGGGACTTCTACGACAGTGGATTGCAACAGTGCCTGTGATTGATATAAAAAGGTAAAGATAATTATATTGGTCCGTGTATATGTCCGCTGTTTCTCTCTAGTAAAATACCAGAACTCGTCATTTTTTTCTTTTTTCCCATTTACCTTGGGTTTTTTTTAGTTTTAAGTTCAAAAAAAAGGAAGGAAACCATCTAAAGTTAAAGAGTATTAGATTCGGCAGAAAGGCCCAATTAATGGCTTTCTGGTAAACAAAGAATATATGTTTTTGATGAGCTAATGATTTAGTCTATACGTAAATGTGCAAAGTAATCTAAAATAAACCCACATGAATATACGTATGCTTGTACGTAAATACGTTCGCGCATGCTCACGCGCACGCGAACAGCCCTTACATAGTTACCCTTTCACTTACACGTACACGCACACATACATGCACGCAAACATACACGTACACGCACACTAGACCGTACACGCCCACACAAAACGCACACACTGTAAGACCCATTTCACACACATTTCACAACGGCCATTTCAACACACACCAAATCTCTCGCAGGGAGGCCCACTAAGAAACCTTTTAAATGTTTTCCCTTATCTTCCATAACGGGCTAGTACAGTGGTACTTCGGCCTCTCATCCGGAGGGTCGGCGGTTCGCGCCCCGCCCAGGCGCGAGAAGTTTCAAACTGTCGCCTGGAGGTTACTGCTGTGGCTGGGCACCATGGCGGGCAAGGACTCGGTTCAGCCGAGTCAGCACCAGCTGACACACGTGAGCAAAAATCAGACAGACAGTATGTCACACCAAGAATATCCATTGTAAAAAATGGAATCAAAACCAAAATTTTAAAAACTTAATAAAAAAACTCTAAAGGGGTCCCCTAGGACCACTTGTAGCAGACTCCCCTTACCCCTTCCACTGCCATACTCATAACGTATTAACTTATAAATATTATATTTAATACAGTAACACAGCCTCTACATACCACACCTTGCTAGACATGGACAACAGGACGCGCATCCGAAGGCCCTTTCCCCCTCGCGGCGCCGCCCGTATACACGATCACATTTCCCCTTCCTCCACACTTCCGAGTACATCGCAACCTTGTGAGTTTCCTAGTTCAATCTGATATAAAAGAGGGTCGCCTGCGAGCGACAGACAGATAGCCCACAGCACGCTGACCGGGCTGAACCTCTGTCCGTCAAATTGACCATTCTCCTCGTTACAATATACTGCAAAAACAAAAAAAGCAAGAGTCTGTTTTACCTTTGCCGCTCCCCAAAATTTCCGCATAGGGGCCAGACGCGACTTTTCTGCACTTACCGCTCATCGGCAAAAGTTACACACACACACACACACACAACACACACACACACCCAACACACACACACACACACACACACACACACACACACACACACACACAACACACAACACAACACTCATACGCGCACGTATACCTCAGCACACACTCATGATATGTACACGCACACGACCAGCACACACATCGGCGTTTGTTTTGTTTTTTTCTGTTTATGATTCCCTCAGTTATTAGATTCCCTTTCGGCCAATTGCCTTGACCTAAGTCGGACTACACTGCTACAAAATTGGAAAGGGAAAAATTTAGTGATATTGAGACATGTGAAATTGAGATGTTTAAAAATTTAAATTTAAATAACTTCCAGAGACTATGATCATAACTGAGCTAACTAGACAAAATATATATAATTATATTTTAATATATTTTATATATATATATATATATATATTATATATATATATATATACAATATTAAAATAATATATATATATATATATATATATATATATATATATATGTGTGTGGTGTTTGTGTGG
>NC_051428.1:16426465-16441465 GCF_015228065.2 Penaeus monodon | reverse complement strand
AAAAGGTCTTGTTGTCCATCTTATTTGTTTACTGTTGTTAAGTTGCTGTCCAACAAATGCAAATGCGTTACTGTAGTCAAAACCCTCTTTTTAATTCTTTATATTATTTGATCATACTCAAAAACCCCCTTTAACCTAGCACAACCCCAACATTAAAAACCATTTTACCCATTGTGATAATTCTTTTTATTTAAGGTCAGAGTCAGTCTTTTTTAATATCGTCATGAAATAATTATGTCAACTGAAAAATTCGGGCGATACAATATTACCTTTTTCCAAATTTCACGTTCATATTTTCAAATGTTAGTAGCGTCCCCACCAAAAATTTTTATTTTTTTATTATTACTATAAGTAGGATACGGGAAAGGATAATAATAATTTATGATGATATGTTGATGAAGAATAATGTGATGATATGAGGTAAGATATGGGATGGAATAATGATGATAAAAAATGATGAGTAATGATAATGATTATGATAAGGATTGATATGAAATTTTGATAATGATTTAAAGATGATTATGATAATGATTATGATAATGATGATAATGAAAAGATTGATAAAGATGAAAGGGGGAGAGGAGGGGATAATGAAAAGATGATGATGCGAGAGATGATGATATGATGATGAGGAGGGGGGAGGAGGAGGATGGGTGGGGTGTGTTGTGAAGATGAGTGACTATGGTGTAATAAAATAAAACAATAAAAATAAAACGTAATTTTTTTATTAATAACAATCAATAGCACGATGTAATAACAATAGCAAAAAAAGGATAAAAAAAGAATAAAATTAACAACAGGAAAAAAAAATCATCTCATTAAAAATAAAAAAATAAAATAATAAAAAAATAATAAAATAAAATAATAAAAGAAATAATAATAAGATAATGAAATACAAGTAATAGTAACAGTAAAATAATAATAATAATAAAAAAATAAAAATTAAAAAAAAAAATAATAATAATAAAATTAAAAATAATAATAATAAAAAAAAAAAATAAAAAATAAAAAAAATAATAAAAGTTTTAAAAAAATAAAATAAAAAAGATAATAATAAAAAAAAAAACCCCAAAAAAACCAAAAAAAACCCAAAAAAACCCCAAAAAAAAACAACAACCCAAAAAACAAAACCCCAAAAAACAAAATAAAAAAATAATAAAAATAAAAATAAATAAATTTAATAAAATAACAATAATAATAAAATTAAAATAATAAAACAATAAAAAAAAAAAAACCAAAAACAGTAAAACAATTTTTTAAATAAATTAATAATAATAAAAATAATAATAATAATAATAATAATAATAATAATAATAAATAAATAAAAGTAATAGCAATAATACTTTTGTTATTATATTTATCTTTGTATTATTTAAAAATTATTATCACATTTTTTCTTTTTACTATTTTTATTATAATATTATGTTTTCCTTTTTTTCATCATTATGTGTAATTTTGTGTATGTTACTTTGTAACGGTTTTATCACGCACAGTTTGAAGTAAACTCATTCCTTTTGAAAAATTTACCATTACTTTGGAAGTCTAGCGAGGGGGCAAATGGCAACCGATGAAAAGGTGCCTTGTTGAATGTGCCATTTTGAAGAAACTCGAGACGCAGCTAGTCTAACCGCACCCCTCGTCAATATGTAAATCGTTTTTTGCTTTCATATTTTTCGTTCTAATTATTCAGATGGAGCAAGCTCCCATCATCCCCTATCATCAATATACTTAATGACCATGTATGATTTTTATTCAAGAAAGCTTTGGATTATGTGGAGAGAACTAATAAAGTTTGAAGAGGGAAACGAGACAGGGATTAGGCCTCGGGAAATAGAATACTATTTTTTTATAATGCAGCTGTGAATACGATGGCTTCTTTTGTAGGGTCCTGGTTTATTTGGGCGTGATGTATAATATATTATATTTATAATGAATAAAGTCATATTGTATTTTCGTTTCTAAACTCACACGGTTGCATGAATCCCACGTGTACGTGTTTAAAACACCAGTTTCACGAAAAAGGTATGTAGTATCAATAAATGTACGCAAGTATATAGTTCGTTGTGCCAATATGGGAAACCCTGATTACATCTGTAGGAACGCCTGTTCTCTCGAGCATACTCTTCACTTGGCATTGTATGCGCTGAAAGAGGACATGTTTCTTTAGGTAGAGCACTGGAAAATGAGCACGGGTCACATTCGCTTTGGTTTCAATCAGTTTTTTGACTTTAGACTTTGTCAGAAAGCGAACAGCCCCTTAACATTAGAGCCCCTTATGATGGCGGATGGAAGTTGTAACAATCAACGCCTCTGCCTTGCCCTACTAAAAATCCTCGGCCATGTCATCCAATGTCAGACACTGACGCACTCAACCTCGCCATGCGGGCGGTGCATTATCTTTTTTTTCTGAGGTAAAAATCCGGGTGGTATTTGTCATTATCAATATAATATCCTTCTCTCCCTCTCTCTCTTCCTCTCTCTCTCTCTCTCTCTCCTTCTCTCTCTCTCTATATTATATATATAATATATATATATATATACCCTTTTTTTAAAAAAAGAAAAAAAATTTTTTTTTTTCCTTTTAAAAATTTTAAAAAAAATTATTACCCCCTTCCAAAGAAACCCCAACCCCAAAAACCCAAAAAAACCCCCCCCCAACCCACACAAAAACAAACCAGAAACAAAAACAAAAAAAAAAAAAAAAACAACAATCCCAAAATAGAATATATTTATTATAATATTACATAATTTTTTTGGGGGGGTTTTTAAATTTTTATTATTTAAAAATTTTTTTATTTTTGTTTTTTTTTTTTTTTTTTTTTTTTAAAATTTTTGAATCCCACTTATTTAAAGAAAATTTAAAAATTTTAAGAAAAAAAAAATGTTTACCCAAGATTTGTTTTTGGCCAATTAAATGTTTAAACGGGGGAACCCGGGGTTTCCCGGGTACTCTTACGGGTTGGGTGAAAGGGACTTTTCTTTAAAAAAATGGCCGGGACTTGCTTGGTCAAATTTTCTTTTTTAGTTTTCAGAAAGGGGCCCCCAAAAATTTGGGTTTGATGGGGGGGAAAGTTTAACAAAAAGCCCTGTTGCCCTCTTCCCGGTGTCTCAAGTCAGAAACCGCCCTCCCCCGCCATCGGGGGTGTTTTCTTTTTTTTTGGGGGGAAAATGGGGGGACCCCCCCAAAAACCCTTTTCCCCCTCCTCCTTTTTCTTTTCCCCTTTTCCCCCTTTAATTTTTTTTTAAAAAATTTTGAAAATTTTTTATTTTTATATTTTTTTAAAAATATTTTATTAAAAATTTTTAAATATAAAAACCAAAACTTTTCCCCCCCACAAAAACAAAACCCCCCCAAACAAACCCAAAACCCCCCAAACCCAAACCCAAACCCCCCAAAAAAACCCAAACCCCCCCCCCCAAAAAAAAACCCAAACCCACCCCCCCCTTTTTTTTAAAAATTTTATTAAAAAATTTTTTTTTTTTTTTTTTTTTTTTTTATAAAAATTTTATTTTGTTTTTTTTTTTTTTTTTTTTTTTTTAAGGGGTTTAAAGGGAAAGAAAGGCCCCCTGTTCGGGAAAAGCTTGTTATGAAAAAGGGAAAAAACCACTTTTGATTAAATTTAAATTTAAAAATTTTTTTTTTAAAATTGGGGAAGGGCCGGGGTTTTAAAAATCCGAGGGTGGGGTTTTTTTAAGGAGATGGCAAATTTTCCCCCCCTTTTTTGCTTTTTCAAATTTTTTAAAACCCCGGGTTACAAGGCAACCACCCAAAAAAACCCAAACCCCAAAACACCCAAAAGGGATTTTTAACATTAAAATTTTAATTTTTTTGAATTTAAAAAATTTTTTTTTATAACACAATAGGTGTTTTCTTTAGTGGAGGGGGGATGGCGGGGGAGGGGCGAGGGCGAAGTGCACACTACCGTCTTGTGATTCAGAGTGATCGGCGTTTGTCCAGGTGAGCAGGTTGTTTAAGGTGTCCTGTAATGGTTGGTAGTCAGGGATGTGTTGTGACGGCAGCTGTTATAGTTGAGTCATCACATACTTCTAGTGTCACGGAAGGAAATTGTTTATAAATACTAAGCACAAGGGGCCCTAACTTGGTGCCCTGGGGCCCCCCCACATGAAAGAGGCAGAAAGGAGCGCGTGGCGCCCTGCAAACGGACTGCCTGGCGGTGCTCTACGAGGAAGTCTGCGAACCACGCCACAAGACCCCCCCGGAGTCGTATGCGGATGCTGTCTTGATAAATGTGGTGTGGTCAAGGAGGTCAAAGGCCTTGTTGAAGTGGCGACGACGGAGATTTTGCGTTTTTCCAAATTAGTGTAAATGTAGTCCAGGACGACGTAGTGATAGGTGGAAGTGGATCTTATTTTCATCTGTTGTCGATCAAGGGGGGGGTGGAGGTCGGCGTGGGAGGCTGGTGTGGAGGGCGAGGGGGCCGGGGAGGGGCCTTTAAGGGTGTCGGGGGGGAAAGTTTTGGGGTACAGCTGTAGAAGAGGTTTTTGGTGGTTTTTTTGCTTGCTGCAAAAAAGCTTTGGGAGGAGGTAGTGGCTTGGGAGCTCAGGGCCCGAACTCCTTTGGTAGAGGTATAGAGATGTCAAGGGGATGATGAACCGTTTGAACTGCTTCCTTTGGGTCTTTTGACTTTGGGTATGGAAGAGTAGTTTTCATGGGGAGGTAGACGGTACGAGGTTGGGGAAGGCTGGCAGATTTGGGGTGAAATGTTTGTTACCCGTTTGGGAGCGTCAGGCGGGGACGTGTGATGCAAGATGAAAGGCGCGCTCTGTTGTGTACACTCACACACCACACGCCCCCCACACACCCCCACACACAACACACACACACCACAACACCACACACACACCCCAAACACACCCACACGCAATAACAAATAAAATATATATATATATATAAATTATAATATATATTTTAAAATATATTTTATATATATAGATATATCATAAATTTATATATAAAAATATAAATATTTTATATAATATAATATAAATATATATTAAATATTAATATTAAAATAATATGCTTTCCCCCCAAAAAATCCCAGGAATAAAAGGGAAAAAATTCCTTCGTCATGTAAAGTAAATGTTTCGTAAAAAAAAACCAACGATACACTAATCGAGAAAGTGACTTTAGCAAATCAAAGAGAGGCATACCGGGGGGTTTTTGTTTGAATTTAGGAGTTCATTGTGAATCACTAGATCACCACAGTTTATCCAAAATCAAAAATACCATGAAGAATCTTATTTTTGGCAAATAATTTGTTAAAAAAATACTATACCAAATTACGAGTATTCTAAAAAAAAAAAAAAAAAAATAAATTTTATCGACCCCCAAATACTTCTGATTCAAACTATCAGATCCAAAATTAAAAGGGCAGAATTTAATTTGAATACCCCAAACCAAATACCCCCCCCCCCCTCCCTTTTCTCTCTCTCTCTCTTTCCCAATATAAAAATAAATAATAAATATAATAATATAAATTAAGAAAGGGTTTTTAAAAACATAAAAAATATACATATAAAATATATAATTAAATATATTATAATATAATATATATAAAAATATAAAATTATATATATAATATAAAATTTTTATATTATATATATAAATATATATATAATATATAATATAAAGTGGTGTGTGTTGTGTGTGTGTGGGGTGTGTGTGTGTTTGTGGTGTGGTGTTTGTTGTGTGTTGGTGGGTGGTGTGGGTGGGGGTGGTGTGGTGTTTTTGGTGTGCTGTGTTTTGTGGGGTTTTGGTGGTGTTGTGGTGTGTGTGTGTGTGTGTGTGTTGTGTGTGTGGTGTGGTGTATTGGGGTTTTTTAATATATATATATATATATATAGAAATATTTATATATTTATATTTTAAAACCATATATATACTATATTAATATATACAAAAAGATGATTTATAGGATAATATATAACCCCATACAAAAAAAGCCTTAAAAGAAATAAATTGCAATTCATCGATATAAACAAATGCGAAAGTAGTCCGAACACTTTCCCCAATTTTTTGCAGAGTTACGAGAGACTATTTTGACTTCGCAACCCCTTAGTCTCATTTTTAGTAAAATTTTGAAGTTTTTGTGGGAATTGATTTATATCAAATTTATCACCTGGAAAAAAAAACAAAACCCCTTTTTAATACAATATTTTTTTTAAAAACGTTACTATATCACTGTAATACTGTATTATTTTGCCCTGTAATATGTTTAAGTCCCCTGTATTTTTAATCAAAAATAATTGCACCTCATGTTAATTTTATCATTGTGTAAAAAATACAGTGTAAAATACCACACAAAAATTTTCTTTGTAACCTTTCATCTTTTTGTACCCATCGTTTTTTTGATAAACATGAATATGGAAATGCCTAACTACAATTTAAACGTTTTAAAACTATACCAGTTTTCTCTAATTATAAGCCTTTGTTTAATCATAACTTTCAGTGTAATAAATTTAATAGGTTTTTTTCTATAACCGTCCCAAAAACATCCCATTTTGTATATTTATAAAGTAGTAAATCTGTATTTATTGAGTCTTTTGTTTAAGATTATATTGTATACCTATTTAAAAGTTTTTTTTTTTGTCAAGTTATTTTTTCTTTAGCTTTTACGCTTCAGCCAATAACGGGAAAATCTCAGTCCTTTGTGTTTTTTTAAATGACAAGACTTTAAAAAAAAAATAATTTCAACTCCATGTTCATTTCCTCACTCCAGCCAGCAGTTTCCGAGGCAGGGATTCCCGGCTTTTCGGCGACGACGATCTTCTATTATTGTCGCCCCTTTAGAGCCGCCTAGCCCGACAGAGAAAGAATCGGGCGGCGTCGCGGGGTCCCGTCCTTTTTCACGCCCCACTGTGCTCCTGGGCCCCCGAGAGGGGCCGGGGGGGGGGCGGAGGCGGAGGAACAGAGTATCGTCACGATCCCAATGGGGGGACGCGGCGGCACTCAGGGACGCCTCGCGGGGGCGCGTTTTCATTTTTGTAAAAAGGCGCTGTCTGAAGGGGTAGTGAACACGGGCGTGGGCGGGGGTAGTGTGCGGTGGGTGCAGTGAGGCTGGTTTCCCCCCCAATACCCGATCATGTCAGCATCAGAGCCCTGCCATACGAAAACAAGCAGCCCTTGAGCTTATTGCAACGGAGAGGGAAAAAGGCGGGAGAGGAAAAGGAAATGGTTTGGAGGAAGCATTTGAGCCGAAACATCATCGTTAGCAGCAATGCCTCTGAATGAAGCATCTTTAGAAACGAGAGATCACTTTTTCACGAAAAACATGCCCAAGAAATAAACCGGGGAATATGGAAAATAAGAACACATCACATTTCTTCCCCTTTCAGAACCCCTGTCGTTCGGGAGTGGGTCGTTCGAGCGTTTTTCACATTCCGCAGTCTGGAAGAAAAAGAAACCGATAGGGATTTCGTTTTTGGGTATCAAGATTTATAACAAAACATTTCCTACTAAAAACTTGAGCTTTCCCCTAGTTTTCTCCCTGCGGTTTTCTAACATTATCCTCCCATATTTTAATATTATTATAATTTTAAAACTTTACGTCATTTCATCATCATTCTAAAATTATAATTTTATTTTTTATCATTTTTCAAAAATTTTATCATTTTTCATAAATAAAAATTTGTTATTTCTTATTTTTTCATTTAATTATATTATTATTTATATTATTTTATTATTAATTATTATTTTTTGTTTTCTCAAAACATCATCATCATTAATTTTTGTCGCTTTTTTTTTGTACTAAAAATTAACCATAATTATTATTTTATTTTTTTAATTTTTATTATTTTTACTTATATTTCTATATTTTTATTATTTTATTTTATGATCATTATTATGACATTATTATTTTTTCATCTGATCATGATTATCATCATCATCATCATCATATCATTATAAATTATTTTATTATATTATTATTACATTATTTTATAAACTTTTTATTATCAACTACTATAAAAATCATAATTATAATTCTGTTTAAAATTACTATTATTTTTTTTCATTAAATTTATTATGAACCGTATTCATATTGACAAATGTAGAAAGGTATGAATGAGAATGGAATTTCGGACGAAGACGCAAATCGAAACCGGTCAAAACATCTCTTGAAATGTGAAGATTTTCATTCTCTTTCTAGCGTCAAATACATCTTTATTTGAATATCATCTATTCATCTTTCTTTTAAATTTAATTATATCATTATCTCATACTTAATTTATTAAATTTGATCACTATTATTATTACTTACCATCAATTGTTTTCCTTAAATGACTAAAATAATAAACTATTACTTTGAATTTTTAAACCATTACCAAAAAATTACTGTTATATCTAAATAAAAAACGAATTTTTATGCATCATCTGACAATTTTCTCTAGCGAGGAAAATTATTACGGGCAGCGACAAATGCCGGGGAAGAAATAGTTCCCGGGATAATTTTTTTAGTTTTTTTTAATCAAGAATGCTGGGCTAAAATTAGCATATAGATTGTCATTATCCGTAAATGACAGCTCTTAAGTAATTTGGAAGTCGATTACCCTGGAGCGCTTATGTGCTTTAATTCGAGTAAATTCATTTATTATGTATATAACCAATTTTCCCCTATTCGAAAACTAAACTCGCATAACTCAATAAGGGTTTATGAAATCAGTTCATTTCGATGGGAATTTCTGATATTTACACATTTTCCAAACTGAACTGCAAATCACTGACAGATTACACCTGAAGCTAAAAGGAATTCGATTTTTTACGATCATATGGCTATTACACAATTAAAAAACATGTCAGCCAAAGTTGTATTTGATTAGATTAAACGGATAAGAACCCACCGGGAGCCATATAATCTTCAGTATGTACTAGAATAACCCTTTCCTAAACCCTCGTAGTGAGAATGAGATGTTGTGAGAAAAATCTGAAAACAAATTCATGCGATACTTACCCCATAAAGTTCATGCCATACCTGATACAACTGTAGTTTTGTTATGGAACTTTTTTTTACACTACCCTAGACAAGTGTTTAGCACCCAAAATCAAACCCGAGGCCTACATACCCCGCCCGGGTTTCCGTTCCCCGAGCTTTTGTTTTTTCTTTTTTTTTCTTTCTTTGATGCTGTTAATTGTGAATTGTTTATTGTCACTGTGATTTTTTGTATTTAAAAATACTGATAGCAAGGTTTTTATTTCTTTTAAAACAAGGGAAAAAGGGAACATGTGAGATAAGTAAGTAGTAATTTAATCCTTTGGACTAAGCATTTTGGAAAACCATCATGTGAAAAAAAATAAATAAGCTAAAAAACACAGTGGACATAGTTAGCACGTTACCTGCACCATACTTGGGGCACACTTTTTTTTGGGCACAGAAGCTACGATTGAAGTGTTGGAGCAAGATAGCTTGATACCAAATTCGATCAAAGCATTGAAACGTTACGGAAAATAATTAATAGAAAAAAGTTTTCAAAAAAATATTTGGATCATTCTGCGATAAAGCTTTTTTTTTTTCCCAAGCTCTATATGGATTTTTTTGTAGAGAGAGAACTCCCGTTATCTATGGACTTTCTCAGTTTCTGTGTTTTGATTTAAGAGAGGTGGAAAAGGGGAATAGCGAAATTTGGGAGAAAAAGTGAGAGAAATGCCCCGAGCATGTGTGTGAAAATTGGAGATAAAGATGTTGTTTCGATAGCTAGGTTATCTGTTCCTTTTGGTGTGTGGCGTAACGATTTTTTATTGGCCCTACTATTGAATCGATTCAGAAATTTTGGGTTTTCGCCCAAAAAACAATTTTCCCAAATGTCAGATGTTAAGGGTTTTTTTTTTTGACTGAAAAAGTCAAAAAAGATTGAAACGCAAACAGAAAATTTATGTTCAGAAATTTAGATTTTTACAAATTCTAAATAGTGGCTAGCATGGTTTTTATTCGAGTCTTTTTTGGGTTTTTCAAGGAAAAGACCCCCCCCCCCCTTTGCAAAAAAAGGCAATTTCGTTTTTTTCCGAACCACGAACACAAGTTTATATTTTTTCCACACACAATGAGGTGTGAGTGTGCGTTCACTGTGAGCATAAAATGTGCACAGTACACCTTGTGTTTTAAGTAAAAACCTAGAAAAAATAATTATTTCTGTTTAAATTTAGGGCACCAACCCCTTTGTTTTCCCTTTCAAATAATAATACGATTTAAATTTCCCACAATCTCCTCAACGGGCCCACGTAGCCCGAAACAGCCCCTACCCCAGTGTAATAAATCCCCCAAAACCCGCAATAATTTGTTATTCATAAATAAAGTTTTTATAGAAAACAGTAATGGCACATGAAAAAGTAAAATACAAAATTTCATCGAAAAGGGTGTTACTGCGGCAACGTGCTTTCATTTTTCCCCGCTCAAATTTTATGTCCCAAACTATTTTTACTGTTTATCCCTTTTTTTAAAAAAGTAAAATAGTATTTTAAAAATATTAAATATTTTAAAAATTCTAATATTATTTAATAATTATGATAATTATAAAGACAAGAATGATAACAGCAAATATAATGTTTTTTATATTTTGAAAAAAGTTGTGTTAATTTTAAAAATCAAGTCGAGACTAAAAACGACGATTTGTGTGCAACAAAATTTACAAGAGGCGGTACTTTTCGGCGTACTAAGGGTTATAAAGAATCGATTTTCGATAATAAAAGTGAAAAAAATTATTATAATTTTTATTTTTTTATTTATTTTTTTGTTTTTTTATGTGCATACAATATATTGGGGATGAAATCGCTTGATACAAAATCAGATCAAAGCATTTAAACGTTTTGAAAAAAACGTATAGAAAATTTTTTCTACATACAAAATATTGGTCATTCTAAGATAAGGCGTGTTTTTTCCCTGCAGAATGCGTTTTTTTCCTTATATAAATAAATATATATATATATATATATATATATATAAATATTATATATATAATATATATATATGGGGGGGGGGGGGGGGGGGGGGGGGGGGGCTATGATATAATGGGGACAGAAAATAGCTAGCAAAAAGGATAAACGATATCCTGGTTGGGCCTTTCTCTAGTGGCCACCGCCCCTCCTTTATTATATCGCTCCCGCCACGCGCGATCCCGCAAAGGGCTCCCTCTGAGATTTTAATTGGAAAAAAACGTTCACATGTTTTCCAATGCTGACATCCAAATGGGGGCGTTGAAAGGGGTATAATCTTACAACCTTTGAATTTAAAGTAAAGGCCTCTTTTTTAAAAGGGAAAATCCCAACTATCTTGTCATTAATCTAGTTTTCCCCAAAATCTCGTTTCACAGTTTCAGGATCCCTTTTCCCCAAACGGGAGCGCTAAATTTGGTTGCATCATCCGCACCGCACGTTTTCCGATATTTTTGAGTGGAAGTTTTGGACAAAAGAGGATAATTTAAAAATCACACACACAACATATATATAAATTTTGTGTGTGTGTGCAACAAAACAAAACAAAATAATATAAATTTTTATTATTATTATAACAATAACATTCCTATCACGCAATAATAAAATAATACTTTATTATTTATTGTAAATCTGTAAAAATTATTAAAACAATAATGATAAAAAAAAATAATGATAAAATAAATAATAATAAAAAAACAACAAAAAACAATAATAATGTAAAAAATATTAAATAATAAAAATAATTTACTAAAGAAAAAAAGATGATGATAGAAATAACAATAATAACTAAGGTAAGTAATCTTTTGTCTAGCGCAGAAGCGTGGGGCCCCTAAGCATTCAACAGGTTGTTTTGGGCGAGCGAAGGCATTGGTTGGCAAAATATGCTATATTTTTTTCTTTCTTGGAGATATTGCATTGGAAATTTGGAATTATATGCAATATTATCACAAAAAGTTAGATAACACACACACCCCACACAACAACACACACACACACACAAACACAGAGAACAACACACACAACAACACACACACACAAAACCACACAACCCCAACCACACACACAAAATTCACACACCCCCACACAAAAAACACACCACCCCACACAAAAACACCACCCAAAACAAAAAACCCACACATACATACATAAAAATTTCGTTATTATTATCATTATTTTATTTTATTATTCTTATCATTATTATTATAGGGTAACGCACATTGTTTAAGTCAATGGAGATTTTTTTTTGGGGGGAGCAACAAAATGCTAAAAACCCCCCCCATACCCTTTCTCAGGTCCTTGCTGTATGCAGGATAACAGTTTCTGGTCAAATTTGTTTTCAAAACCAGTCTTTATTTCTTTTGTAGCGTCTTTGGGGGATTTTTCAAGTGCCCCAGTACTTCTTTTTGTCCCACAGTTTTTATTTCCCTACGAGATCTTGGACTTTTATTCTTCTCCTCCTTCACTGTAAAACCCGTTCATAGTCTATTACTGACCTTTTTTGCCTTCTTATCAATGACTATCCTATCTAAAAGCTTCCGGATAACTGGTCGTCGGGCCCGAAACTCCCCTTTAAAATTTACATCTGTCGTTCTCTATCAAGAGCCGGGTCGTGTTGTACCATTATCTTTTGCTTTTTTACAAACATCCCAGTGCACCCTCCTACCAACCCAATCGTGCTCCTCTTGTACTTTCTCTTTGGCCCTCTTACAATTCAGTTTAAGTGGTTTTTGTTTTTCCCTTTCTCCCACATTTTTCATTTTCTTTTTCCTGAGTTTTATTAGTTTTTCTTGATCACATTGACGACGCTTGTTTTTTTGTGCTGAAGGGTTTAAAGATTCTTTTTCCCCATCCGTTCCTTTTTTACCTTTTCACCTGTCCTCACCAGCGAGGCATTAGTTTGCCTTAAAAATTTGTCTTTCAGTGTTTTTTCTTCCAGTTTTCTTTTTTTTTCTGTTCTCTTTCTTTTTCTGACTCAATTACTTCACCTTTCCTGATTCAAGGTACCCTTTCTGTACTTTGTTTAATACTTTTCAATGAAATTTTTTCTTAGACGTATCCTTACTCCTCAAGAAAATTTCTAGCGTTTATTTAAATCCACATCTTCAGGCACTCCAGAATCCAGAATGTGGGGTCATGTCGTACGCTTTTCCCTTTAATCCCCACCCTTTCTTTTAAAGGGAACAGTGTCTTGAATTAGAAGCAATTATTCCCGCAGAGTTTTTCCCTAGTAGCGGTAGGCAGTTATTGGCCCGTTTACTGCAAATTTCCTTTTTTTTTGTTTTTCTTTTCAAATAGTCCCCTTTTGGGCATCCCGTTAGGGTCCCCCCCCAGGCACTCTTTAAAGGGGCTTTTAGAGTTTTACATGTTTTAAAGCTTTTAGCCAGTATCCTTGTGCCTATCAGGGGCCCCCGGTGTTTCAGTTTGGGATCTTTTTCAGCACTTTCTGCATTTTCTTTTGTATAGTTAAACCCCCCTTTCTTTTAAAGGGGTTTTTCCCCCATTTTATTTTGAAAATTCCCCAGCCTTCAGTGATTTATCATGACTTTTTACCCAAAATTTCCTTTCCCAAAACTCCTTGCTGCTTTTGCATTGGAAATCATTTGCCTCATGTTGTCCCCCACTGTTTTACTGTTGAAAAATTTTCCTTGATTTTTCGAAATGTCCCCTTCTGTTTATATTGGGTTTTTCCGACTTTTTATTGTTTTTTTTTCCTGGATACCCTTTTTTTTTTTTAATATTTCCCCTTACAGTGGCAAGTTTTTCTGTGGATCTTAATTTTTTTTGCAAACGGTTTATGCTTGTGTTTGATTTTTTTTCTCAATAACATACACCCCATAAAAATCTTTGTTCATCCCCTTTATCCCTTCAAGACTTTTTCCCCCATGGTTTTTTTTGGCATTCGATTCGCTTATTAGTCTAGCAACCCTGATATAGGGATTATTTTTATCCGTGATGTTGTTTTTTTTAATTTTCCCCCAACAAGGTATCAACTTTTTTGGGCCCCAGACTGCAGTCTTCCCTTTTTACTTTCTCAGGAGGAATCTCACTTTTTTATTTCTGATAAGGGGTTTTCAGTCGTTTATTTGTTTCCCTTTTCCCGCGCATTTAAACGGCTTTTTTCAGAAACGATCTCTTTATCCCATTATTTTTATTTTAATCCCATGCAACATCATCTACTGTACCAATTCCCATTTTCCAAGTATAAACCCCGGGTCCACGCCCCTCTCGTTTTTCTAATTCTTCAAGTAAAGATCGGAGAGCCATTTTCACCCCCCGCCGGACGCCACCCGGTATTTGAGGTCTGGGGGGTTATTATTATTTTTATGATTATTATGTTTAAAATTTATTTTATTATTATTATTTTTATTTTTATATTTTTTTAAAATTTTTAAATTATTATTATTTTATTTTATTTTATTTTATTTTATTATTTTTTTTATTTATTATTATTAGTTTTTATTTTATTATTATATTTTTTATTATTATTAATTTTATTATTTTTGTTATAATTATTAATTTTTATTTTTAAATTTTGTATTTTATATTTTTTTATTATTTTATCACAGTTTTATTTTATTTTTTTTTTTTTTTTTGGGGTTTTTTTTTTTTTTTTTTTTTTTTATTATTATTAATTATTTTATTATTATTAATTATTATTTTAATTTATTTTTTTTTTTATTATATTATTTTAAAATTATTATCGTTTGTTATCAATATCATTTTTACTATTCCCTTTCCTTTTTTTTATTTTATTATTTTTAAAAAAAAACTTCTTTACCATCTTTACCTAATTATCATAAAAAGTTAATGGAATATAACTTAACATTGAAAAATTTGAAAAAAATAAAAAAAAAAATAATAAAATTTAATAATAAATCATTTGGCTTTTTTATGACTTTTTTTTTTATAAATATAATAAAATTTTAAATATGAAAAAATATAATAATAATAATACAAAAACCAAAAATAAACAAAAAATTTAAATGATGAAAAGATAATATACCTTTAATAAAAAAATAAATAACAACAAAATATAAATAATAATATATAATTAT
>NC_051428.1:16411465-16413965 GCF_015228065.2 Penaeus monodon | reverse complement strand
ATATATATATATTATTTTAATATATATAATTATATATATTAATATATATTATACATACATATTCTGTATTGTAAAATATGTGTGTGTGTGTGTTTTTATGTTATATATGTTATACTATATATTATTTTCGTCATGGGGAATTTCATTGCTGATTTTACTGTTCATTGTCAGCCACTGCAAGTTTCCATTACTAATTTGTTGAAATTTTTTTGTAATTTAAAAACATTTAACGTGAAAAAAAAAAGAAAAAAATAACATTTTGCTTCTAATATTTGAAGTTTCGAAGAGTTTGAGTAGTCACAATGTTCTCCCTTCTGTAAATATAAAATTGTTTTGTTTAAGTCAAAGCTGATTTTCAGTAATTTTAATTGGTTGTTAACTCTTCGTTGTTAAGGCCGTTCCTTCTCATGTATATTTCTCACTAAAAGAGAGAGGTGTGTATGTGCAGGTATGATCGAGAAGCAGGGTGGATGGACCAGATACTAAATAAAATTGCATTTTATTTAAATTTATTAAAAGAGGAAATCAGCACGAGATATAGAAAGGATGGAGAAAGTAATGGAGACTTTATTTTTTTTTTTTTTTTGGGGGGGGGAAAAGAATATACCTGGGTATTTTGGGTATTTTTATCTGTCAAAAATTTGGCCTAACATTACCCTCGAAATCTTGATATTTTAATGTGTTTAATCCATGTGACCTGAATGTGCATTATGTACCTTTTTACTAGTAGTCAGCACTAGACTCTACTCATTTCTTTTCTGAAATTGATTTGATTTCGCCTACTAACATTTACTTAATTCATAACTTTCATATTTTTTTACAATGCATCGCCTATTTGTGATTATTAAGTTTAATTTCATTTTTCATGACAGATGGGAAATTCCATGTCAACTTCCGCTTTAGTCCTTTTTTAAAATCAAATTAGCATGTGTCCCTAACATTTCTAATGCCTATTCCGTGGTCCCCAACTGAGGTTTCTTCACCTTTTTACTTATCTTGGCATTAAAATTTTTTAATTATTGTCAAATGGGGTTTTCCTCTACCGCTGGGTAAATGAACATCTTCATCGTCTCTATTTTCAGCAGTATGGCACAGATTGGGGAATATCCTTGACCAATCTTCAAGTTGTTCCTATCGTTCACTTTTATTTTTCTAGGCGTTTATGAACTAATAAACCTACCCCCTAATTCTGTTTCCACCCTGAGGTTTACCTTGCCAGTAGAGCACGTGTGATCATTTAATAAATCTATGTTCTTCGTTTTAGTTTCTAAAATTTACAGAGTCCCATAAATCCCATTTAATGAAAGGAAAGTTCTTCAAGCAATGCAAAGGTTTTAACCCTTTAAAACGACCGGGGATATCTGGAGCGATCTTTATGCCTCCGTAAAAAAGGGGTCCTTTTTTTGAAGATTGCATTGTAAACAGCCCTATCCCCCACCTGCTGGGATTGGTGGGGAGAGTATTATAATTTTTCTAAAATGACAACCTCAACCCTAGAAATAGGGAAATAGCCACAAAATGTACTTGTTCACCCAAAATACAAAAATGCTCCAAATCCTGCAGGTCAGACAAGTTATTTAAAAAACCCCAAAACAAGGGCTCCCAATTTTTGTTTTTGTTGAGGTAAACATCGGCAAACAAAAATTTTAATATAAAAAAAGATCAAAAAGGACACATACTGAAATTTCTTATTTGTTGTAGGAAAAAATGTTTTTATTTTTAAAATTTGCCAAGCACCCCTGATAATAGCAAAGGGGGTTTTTTGACCACTTCTACCCCAGGATGGATTTTAATTTAACCACAATTGTGTCAGAGAATGGGAAATTTTAAATTTATACAAAACAGAAAAAAACCAAGATAGACATAGGCAGTATGCAGAGGGGGATAATACCCGCACAAAACGAATGTAAGCATTATACGTAGTGATACAAGACACACCCAAAAATTTACCAGCACATACCAAAAATAAAGCGCAAGACTTCATTTGTGCACATGCATAATAATCCAAGAACAAAAAGTTAAAAAATGCGTCCCCCCTTACCTTTACACATGATAACATAATAGCTGTTAAACACAAGATTACATAGAATACATTACAACAAGCGGACTAAAACATGGCACAAGCCTATAACCCGTAATTACATATGTATGAAAAACCAAAAAAACAAAACATAAAACATGGCAAAAGCAATAACACCCACACCCCACAATACACACAAAACCCCCACCAACAACCACACACACACACACCCACACACACACACAACACACCAACAAAAATAAAAAAAAAAAAAAAAAAAAAATAATAAAAAAAAAATTAAAAAAATACAATTTTTTTTTTTTTTTGGGGGGGGGGGGGGTGGGGGGGGGGTGGGGGGGGTGGGGGGGGGGGGTTTTGGGGGTGTGGGGTGGGGGTGGGGGGGTGGGGGGGGTTTGGCGGGGGGGGGGGTGGGTGGGGGGGGTGGGTGGGGGGGGGGTGGGGGGGGGGTGGGTGGGGGGG
>NC_051428.1:16399306-16411365 GCF_015228065.2 Penaeus monodon | reverse complement strand
TACTTTTACGTTGCATCCTTAAAATTTCTTTAGGCAAAGCTATAATTGCAAACCACAACCATTTTCCCAAAAAATTTCCCCATTTTGCAGCTTTTTATATAATATTCGCTTTACATTGATGTGCGTAGCAATTTTTTTCTTTTGTTTACTGGGTTTAGATACTCCTTAATTTGACCATGATAAATTGGTTTTTTTTAAAAATTGAAAAACTAAAAATTGTATTGCATCTACAAAAATAAGGGGCTTTTTCCCACGTTAAATTTGTGCAGATACTGGGACACACACTCACACATACATCCCCACAATGCACAACACACATACATATTATACACAATAGAAGTATATATTTAACACCACACACATATATATATTATATATAATTATATATATATATAATATTATATATATTATAAATATATATATAATATATTATATAAAAATATATATAGATATATATATAAAATATATTATATTGGTGTTATATACATATGTATAGTAATATATAAATTATAATATATACATTTATATCTTTTATATATGTATATAAAAACAGGATTGGGGGGGGGGGTGTGTATATGTTATGTGTGTTTCTACCACACAACACGCACAACCCCACACACCACCACACACACACAACACACAACACACACCACAACACACACACAACACACCAACAACACAATAATATATATATAAATAATTATATATATATATATATATATATATATAATATATATATGTGTGTGTGTGTGTGTTTTTTGGGTGTGTTGTGTGATATATATATTTTAATAATAATTATATAATATATATATATATAAAAATTAAATATATATATGTATTATACCCACACACAAAACACAAAAAACCACAACAACACACACACACACACACACAAAACACCACCACCAACACAACCCACCACATAATATTTATATAATATATATATATATATGTGTGTGTGTGTGTTTTTTTTGGGGTGTGTGTTGGGGTGTGTGTGTGTGTTGTGGTTGTGTGGGGTGTTTTGTTGTGGTGTGTTTGTGTGTGTAAAACATACATATATAAATATAAAATATAAAATATAAAATATATATATATAATTTATATATATATATATATATAAGCACACCACACACCACACACACACCACACACACAAAAATATAATATAAAATATTATATATATAATATATATAATAAAATTATAATAATAATATATAATTTTGTGTGTGTGTGTGTGTGGTGGTTTTTGGTTTTTTTGGTGTGTGGTGTGTGGGTGTTGTGGGTGTGTGTGTGTTTGTGTGTGGTGTGTGCTTTTGGTTTTTGTTTTTTGGGGTTGGAAAAAACACACATGACATTTTACACCCCCCACATGACGGGATATAATATACATATTATTTTAATAAATTTTAAATTAATAGTATATATATTTTACATATACATATGTATATAAAACACACTTTTAACCCTTATATTATATAATTATATATATATTTTTAATTATATATATATATATATATTTTGGTATATATATATATATTAATATATATATATATATAAATATTATATATAAATTTTATAATAATATATGAGTGGGCTTTTTGGATAAATAAAAAATTTTATATGGGGTATATATATGTAGTGTGGTGTGCTTTTGTTTTGCATGTATGGTGAGGGGTGGGGGTACCCAGTACGTCTGCAAAAAAGGGTTAACGATGAAAAAGCCAATTTTTAAATTTTGTAGTTTGCAATACAATTTGTTTAGTTTTTTAAATTTTTGAAAAATCCCAATTTATCATGGTACAAAATTTAAAGGGGAGTATTTTCCCCGAAGTAAAAAAAATAAAAAAAATTCCCTCCCGCCCCCTAATGAAAAAGCAAAAATATTTTTATAAAGCTGTCCCAAAATGGGAAAGGTTTTTTGGCAAAAGGGTTGTGGTTCCCCGAAAATTATAGCTTTGCCTTAACGAATTCAAAGGATAGCAACGTAAAAAAAGTAATATTTTTTTCCCCCCCAAACGAAAATGTGACCGGGGGGGGGAAAACAACGGAGAAGGGGCGGGAAAGAGGGGAAAGGGGGGAAAGGGGGAAAAAAAGCGGGATGAGAAAAGGAAAAGGGGGGAAAAGGCGAGGAAAATGTGAAAAAAGGGGAACCGCAAAAGGTAAAAGGGGAAAGGGGAAAAAATGAGAGAGACGAAGGGGGAAAAAGCCCAAAAGGGGGAAGGGGGGAAAGGGGAAAGGGGGAAAAGAAGACAGGGAAGGGGGAAAGGGGAAAAGGGAAAAAAAGGAGAAAGGGTGGGCAAAGGGGAGAAAAAATAGGGGGAAAGGGTAGAGAGAAAGGGGGAAAAAGGGCCCGAGGGGGAAAGGAAAAAAGGGGGGGGAAGGAAAGAAAGGAGATAGGAAAAGTGAAAAACGGAAAAAATTAATGGGGGAAAGACAAAAAAAGGAAAGGGGGGGGAAAAAGGGGCCCGATGCGTTGTAATGTGGTAAGATTTTGAAATATATAGAAGATAGATAGACAGGTAGATAGATAGATAGATAGTGATTTATAGATTAAAATAAATACAAAACTTTACCAAATATATACATATATAAGGAAAATAGTATATATTTTTGGATATATCATAATATTATATATATATTTATATATATTATTTTATATATAAATATAGACTCCCGCAAAAATTATATATATAATATGACTCCGCGAGGGGCCAGTGGTTGGGGAGCAGGGGACCCCGCCCCTCGGGCCCCGAGTTAAATTTTCCCCCCGCGGAAGTCGGAAAATGCCTGCCGGGGTTTTTTGGGGGCTTCGAGCCCGAGAAAACGACAATCACCTTTAAAAAGTCAAAAAAAAGGGGGTCATTTGGGGGAAAAAGTGGCACAAAAATTGTGCGCCAAAAAGCGGTTTATTAGGAAGGGATCCAATCAGGCAAGGGTGGCCCCGCCCCTAAACTTCCGGGAGTGATTGAAGAGGGGGCCCCCCCAAACCTGAAATGGAAATTTAAATTTGCTTGTTGGAAAAAAAAAAAATGTTGCCGTTTAGTGCATGTATCTATAACACAAAATTAATCCCCGGGAAAAAATGGAAAAATAAACCCGGGGGCTTGGAGTGAGTGTCTCATCCTTTGTTTTTTTTATAAACTATCTTTATGATTTTTCATTTTTTTTTAAAGTAGGCCAAAGGGGTGGGACTTGGCTTAATATTCAATTAGGGAGGGATATGAGAAAAATTTCCTTGCCCAAAAATTTTAAATTTTATTTTTTAATGTTTTTTTTATATAATTATCGGAAATAAAAAGGATTTTGGTTTGAAAGCTTTTTTTTTAACCTTGTAGTTTTGGCGCCAAAAATCAAATAAACAAAGCCTCCCACGAGGTTATTTCGACCGTTTTAAAACCCTGTAATCACAATTTTTTAATTCAGGAAAATCCCAAGACACGGTTGGGTTTTTTTAATATTTTCGAAGGAACCCTTTTCCCATTTGTATAAGAAAAAATCTTTACAAAGTGGAACAGTAATTTTAAGAAAATACATATATTTATATATATATATAATAATTAAAATATTATATATTATATATATAATTTTTTGGGGGTGTGTGTTTGTGGGTGGGGTGTGTGTGTTTGATATATATAATATATTAAAATTTTATATATATATATATTATTATATTTATTATATATATTATATATCAAAAAAATGAGGGTGGAAAATTGGTGAGAAGTTTTTTAAAATTTCTAACCAATTTTTTTTGGGGGGGCGAGGTTAACATGATTAATCAAAAATTTGCATATATAATATTAATATATATATATATTATATATATATTTTTTTTTAAAATTTTAAAATATATATATATATAATAATTGTGGTTTGTGTACACACACAGGGCACAAACACAAAACACACCCCAAACACACACACACACACACACCCATAAATATATATATACATATATATATATTTTAAAAATATATTTTATATATATATATATATATATATGTTTCACAACATATACACATACAACACACACACAAAACAAAACACACCCCAAAAACACAAAACCCCCAAAAAACAAAATATATAATATATATATTATATAAAAATATAATATATAAAAGATATATATAAAATATAACTACATACATAATATATTTTATATAATTTTAAAAATATATATTTTTATAATATATATAAAATTATATATATTATATGTACACATACATAACAAATTTTTATACACATAAAAATGAATTTTATTATATATATTTTATAAATATATATATATAATATATATATTAATATTTTATATATATATGGGGTGTGTGTTTTGTGGTGTGGTTTTGTATGTGTTGTGTTTTGTGTGTGTGTGTTTTGGTGTGTGTGTGGGTGTGGTGTGGTGTGTGTGTGGTTCTTTTTGGGATGTGTATGGTGTGTGTGGTGTGTGTGTGTGTGTGTGTGTTTTGTGTGTGTGTGTGGTGTGTGTGTGTTTGTGTTGTGGGTGGTGGGTTTTTTGTGTTCGTGGTGTTGTGTGTGTATAAAGTGTGGTTTTTGTGTGTGTTTTGTGGGTGTGTGTGGTGTTGTGTGTGTGTGTGTGAATATATATATATAATATATATATTTAATATTATATAAATATATATATAATATTTATATATTTTATATTGCTTATAATCATTTTTACATTTTATCCACACACCACCAAAAACACACACCACCACACACACACACCCCACACCCCCCCAAAACACCCACACACACCACACACACACACACCCCACACAAAATCTATCTATCTATATATATTACAAAAATAATAATTTATATATATATATATTTTTTAAAAATGTATATATAAGTAATATATAATATATATAATTATATATAAATATTATTTTTTTATTGGCTATGAAAACCTTTTATTTTTGGGGGTGAGTAGAAAAGCAACAGCCCCACCCCAACACGGGATCCTTTTGGGGGAAGCATAGTTTTACGGTTTAAGGAAACCCTCGGGCCCCGCCATCGCAGCACCGCCGCGCCCAAAAGACACTCTCGGCTTTAAAAGGTGGTTAGCCTGGGGTCTCTGAAAGGCCCCTTTTCCCCTTAGGGGTAAGGGCCATCTGCAAAAGACTCCAACGAGGCCCTTCTCGGTTAATGCTGTAGGGGGCGCTGAAAATTCACCTTCTGCAGGAGCCGTTGAGGCCCGGTTCTGGCAATCCCCGAGGGAGGGTTTCTGAAGAATTATCTGCATGTGTAATGGGTGAGGTTTTCCCCGGGGGGGGTGGAGGGGGGGGAGGTCAGCGCGCCTTTCCCCAAAGGCCAAAAGTGACCGATGTACGATAAGACAATAAAGAAAATCTACGAAACTCACACGAAAATTTTAAAAACCCACAATGGCACATCAAAAATGAAAAAATGGGCTTGTTTTTTTGTGATGGAAAAGAAAGGGCAAAGATAAGGGAAAACAATATTTTTCCAACCCATACAAAAAAAATAAAAATTAACAACAAAAAAAATAGACTCAAAGACAAAAGAACATGAAAACCCCCGCCACTGCTTTGAAAGAAAATTATAAAAGCCATAAAGAAAAAAAGAAATTTAAAAAGACTTTGATTAAATAAAAGCAGAATAATTTAAAAAATGCGGGCGGGAAAAGGGGGAATACTTTTCTACCCAAAATCTGTTTCAAAAAAAATGGAATAAAAGAAGATGGCCAGAAAAAACCCCGGGGAAAACCCAAAATTTACTCCCATACCTAAAAAAAAGGGGGACGCCAAATCCAATTTCAAAAAAAATAGGGCAATTGCATTAATAAATCACGCAGCAAAAAAGTGTTTAAAATTAGCTGAAAGAATGAAGGAAGTTAAAAGAGGAAAAAGCAGAAGAAAAGAGGGTTTTTCCCCCGGGGAAAAGGGCCCAGGAAAAACCCGATTCAAAACTAAAAATTGGGTCATAGAGAAAAAAAGAGAACATCAAAAAACCTTTTAAACCGTGGTTTTATCGATTATGTGAAAACTTTTGATACTGTTGATCCCCGGGTATCCCCTTTGGGAAAAACAGGGAAAGATTGAAGTTTTCCCAAAAAAACTCATCCAATAAAAAAAGCATGTTATGACCCAAAAAAAAGCTGCTGTAAGAACCAATTAGGGTTTAAAAGGGAAAGGTTCCCAAAATTTAAACAAGGGTGCGGGCAGGGTTGCATTCGTCTCCGCACCTCTTTAACATATATTCGAACCCAAAAATGAGAGGGGGCTCTAGAGAATTTTGAAGGAACTGGGATGTTTTGGGGGATAACCCAAAAAATTTTAAATTGAGGTAAAGGCCCGATGAAAGTTTTGATTGCCCCGGGTATCCCCTGAACTACAACAAAATACTAGATAAAGTTAGGAAGGGAAGCCCAAAAAGGGGGGCTTGTTTTTAATGCCAAAAAAAAAAATAAGATCATGAAGATTCAAAGATAACCCGGGAATGAAAAAATGATGAATGTTTCAAAACAATGGAATGATTGTGGAAAAAGTGAAAGAGTTTTACCCTTTTCTTGGAGCTTTTTTTAACTTTAAAAATATGATGGGTTCACCCCGGGGGATAAAAAAAAGAATTACCATTGCCAAAAAAAAGCCCCAATTTTCCAATAACACCTGGAAAAAAACCGAAAACATTACCTTTCGGACAAAGTGGGGTTATTGAACTCATTAGTTTTTTCCCCAAAGGATTTATATGGTTCGAGTGTTGGGGTTTAAAATAGATAGACAAGAAAAAGATCAATAGTTTTTAAAGGTGGGGTTACAGGAGTACTGCCTATTAGGGGACAGAGAAGAAGACGGGAAAATGAAAATGCTGAGGGAAAAAAAATTTAAAGGGCCGGTTTTTGGACATCTTGAACAGGAGGGGAAAAATTTTTAAAATTTATTGGTATGTGATGAGAAGTTTAAAAATATTGAGAAAAAATTGCTGAAGGGTGGTGATAGGGGAAAAAGAGGAAGAGGGGAAAAACCCCAAGACAAGACCCGAGCGAAATACAAAGATAAATTTTGGGGGGTTTTCGATGGGACAATGGAAAAAAAAGCTTTAAAATGAAATTTAGGGGCGAAGGATGGTGGAGGGGGGTCCACGGCCCGCCAAAACATGAGGGAACCCTTTTTGAGGGTGATATATATATTTTGTATATAAAATTTTATAAAATATATTTTATATATATAAAATTTTATATAAAAATATACGTATATTACATATAAAATAAAATATATAATTTTATATATAAAAATATTATATATAAAATTTAATTATTATATATATATATATATATATATATTTGATAAATATATAAACTATATATAAACTTACATACACCCTCTAAAAAAAGGGAAAAATTAAAAAATTATATCATATATACGAATTAATATTTTATATTTTATATATATATATATATATATACTATATATATATTTTAAAATTTTGTTGTTGGTGGGGGGGGTGTCGGGTTGTGTGTGTGGGGTGTGTTTTTGTGGGGGTGTGTGTGCTGTGTGTTTTTTGTGTGTGTTTTTTTGTTTTGTGTTTTGTTTTTGTGTTGTGAATATATATTTAATACAATATTATATATATTTTATAAAATATATTAAAATATATATATATATTATATATACTATATATTAAAAAATAAAAACTTTAATAAAACTAATGGAAGAGGCCCAAAAAAAGGGTGACAGCTTTATTTCTAATGTATCCAAAAATAAAGGAAACTGCAAATGGGAAAAGGAAAAAAAAAAAAAACCCTCAAGATCACAAAAAGGAAAAAAATACAGAAACAATTTTTGGTCAGGATTTAAAAAAAAATTGAGGGGGTTTTTCCCCCCCCCCAAGGGGAAAAAAAACCATTTTTTAAAAAGGGCATTTAAGAGAAGCAAATGGTAACTGATGTAATAAAGAAAGCTCATGTCGAAGAATATAAGAAAATCTGGATAAGACAAAATATGACCAAAGATGACTAAGAAAATAACTTGTTCATTTGGAGCGCGAGATCTTCCAAATATCGTTATGTGTACCAAAGATGTGCATCCATTTAAAACGTTTTACGATAATCTAAATATAGTAGAAGGGGCCATCTGAGCTTAGCTCTTCTCCCAGATATAAACAACTAGGTAAGAACACACACACACACACACACGCACACACACACACACACACACACACACACACACACACACACACACAACACACACACACACACACATATATATATATATATATATATATATATATATATATATATATATATATATATATATATATATATTTATATTTGTGTGTGTGTGTGTGTGTGTGTGTGTGTGTATGTATGTATGCGTTTTATTAATATGTAAATACTAAGTTATTCATTGATCGGGATTACCCTAGTTTTACTGTATTTATTTTCCACTGTTGTTAGCATTGCGTGCATTTAACGTCATATTATCTGTCGTTTAATAAATTATAGAATTGGCTTTTGTGGTTAAATGTGTCACTAAATTAAATACACTGATATTACTGCCAATTATTACTGCCTTATCTGATATTACATGAAGCAAGAAGCTTCAGGATTGATTCAAAGTCTATGGACTTGTTTGAATCCCTTGAAAGAGATTGTTAAGCGGTCAGACATTTGACCAACTTGAGACATGGGGGTTGGTATGGGTTGGATACGGGGTGCATTTGAACTGTTCGATCGCTTGGTCTCAGTACTGGACTTGGTTGTGCATGTTATTTCATATTAGCAATTAATGCTTTATTTCTAAAAAAAAAAAAAAAAAAAAAAAAAAATATATGTATATTTATATATATACATACGTACATATATATATATATATATATAATATATATATTATAATATAATATATATATATATATATATATATATATATATATATTTACACACACACACACATATATATCATGTGGCAATGTATTCACTATCATCTCCGCACTTCACCCTATAATTTGAATCACCCTTTATATATATATATATATATAATATATATATATATATATATATATATTATATATATATATATATATACATATAAATACATACATACATTTTATTTAGTGATTTTGATGATTATTTTCATTGTTTATCTTTCGTTTATTTTTCGAATTCGTATTTTAGCTAATTGTTCGATTTATAAATGAGCAAGACGGGGTTTGTCATTTTTATCTTGTAAACTTGTCTTTTTATAACATGTCTTTGTATTCTGATTATATCATTTTATCCTGTAAACGATTTCATTCATGTTTTACTTCATTAAAATCGTTTTTTAGCTTTTAAACGATGTCAGTGACATTAATACTTTTTAAGAAGCCTTGCTTTTCTAATGATTTTAATAATTTGTCTTAATTTTTTTTCTTTTTAACATTCTTGGTTGTTTCTCAATGTACCATATATTTTTTTTCATATTTTGAATATGTATACTTGTAAAAATGATGATACTGTAGGAATTGAGCCCCAAGCTGTCGGTATTCATACCCCTTCTGGATTGACTTCAGCCTGAGACGTTACCAGGTCAAAGGTTCTATTTTACACCGAATCCCTTCAGGATTCAGGAGTCCTCTTTTAAGTCTTTTAACGTAAGTTCCTTTTTCTGATCTTGGTATTTTAGTAAAGTAACGTCATTTGGTGTGTGTGCTCTTGCTTTACATTTGTGCCTTAAGCAGTCTCATTATTTCATTTTTTCTTTCTTTCTTTCTCAAATGGGCAGAGTCACAAGGACTGTAGTTGATATTTCTCCGCTCAGGGTACATGTCAAGCCAGCGGATGATCCTGAGTCAATGCCCGCTACCATTTTACAGGCCCAGGATCTGTATCAATTTGTTCAGGGGAGGGAACGGGACCCTTATTTGCGTCCATAAGCCGTCCTCGCATCACAAGAGGCTTCAGCTCGCTTCTCGAATCGAGGCTGGGGTTTAAGTCGGGCTCTCCATTACATACCAACAACCCTCCTTACAACACACACACACACACACACACACACACACGCACACACACACACACACTTGTGCAGTTACTGACAAAGAGTGAACAATACTGATCTATCACCGGTGGTGAACAATATTGGCAAAAAGACTGAATGTGTAAATGCAACTTGTGGCCATGTAACATAAAGTATTACATATAGCCTTCAATGATGCTATGTAACATGAAAACCAGATGATCCTCAAACCTTTATTTAACTTAAATTCACAAAAATGCCAGTCGTGTCCATCTCTAAATTAGTAGTGATAGCAAGGGAAATAGAAGTCCCTTATCTGATACCATATGCATTATCTCCGCCAATGTGAGAGGAATGCAAACAAATTGCAGGAACACCGCTCACATTTTCTGATTTCCCAATCAAGCCAACCCGCTGCCCATACTTGCAACGCTCGACAGCAACAGCGCTCTCTCCGGATAGCGGTCAGCGCGCGGGCTGCTTTGGGTGACATCCAAAGGACAATTAACATGACGAATGACATGCAGCTATTTGCCTATGAAATCACATCAAAGAAACTTCCCATCAAAACCCAAGAGCCAGAATAGAGGGTTGAATAAACCACAGGACCCTGGGGGTTATGGTCGATTTGCACAGCAGTGGCGGACGCTTTGTGACCAAACAAATCCTCAGGATAAAGAAATTGATCATTTTGTTTCTGAATATGGCCTTAACGTAATTGGTAATTAGTATAATGTACTTTACGCAGTATCAAAGGTCTAAATGAAGGGTCTAATAATGTGAATCTAAGAACTTTTTGCATATTACACAAGTAATTAAATAAGTAAGTGTAACGAAATATTAAAAACAATAATTTAATAATAACAAAAGTAATAATGATAATAATAATGATAATAATAATAGTAATAATGATAATAATAATAATAATAATAATAATAATAATAATAATAATGATGATAATAATAATAATACATCCCCTTAAAGGTCGTGTATGTAAGCATCCGAAAGTGACATAACACAACTTTAGACAGAACTGTTGGAAACCAGGAATGTTGTATTTTTGTGTTGTTGTTTTATCACTAAAAAGCAAGGAGAAATTGTCGCAACAGCTGCCAGGTGATCCACTGTACCCGGCGCGCATTTTGCACTGATGCTAACGGAGATTCCCCTCTAATCTGCGTAAAATCTCACCTGAAGGCTGCCAAGTGGGAGGAGGGAAAAGGCAGAGGAACTTGAATCATATAAGATTCTAATAAAAGATGATATAAGACTCTAATATATCTTATATGGCTCTTTAAAAAGACAAAGACGTTCTTACATAAGTTTTGATACTAAAGTTATAAATACTGTAAGAAAAAAATGCTGAAAGCAGACACATTACTAGTATCTATTCTTTCCCCCTTGCATTCCAGCTGACAGACCACTAACTCACTTCTTTTAAAGATGTTTTAAACAATGCATTTTGACCCAAAGAATGGCAGCGTGTTCTTGCAAGTACTATGCAATATAGCAAGCATGGAACATTATTTGGATATTTATAGTCTGGTCCCGTTATTCCACAACAACATGTGTGTGCGTGACGGGGAGGAAATGGGCCGTAGGATGCAGAAGGGAAGGAGAGTAGCAAGTGCTGAAAGTTGAGTTACATAAGATGAGAGAGAGGGAGAGAGAGAGAGAGGGAGGGAGAGAGAGAGAGAGAGAGAGAGAGAGAGAGAGAGAGAGAGAGAGAGAGAGAGAGAGAGAGAGAGAGAGAGAGAGAGAGAGAGAGAGAGAATGTTATATTTATATATACATGTACGTAAACATACATATATGAATAAATATATGTATGTATGTATGTATGCATGTGTGTGTGTGTGTGTGTGTGTGTGTGTGTGTGGTGTGTGTGTGTGTGTGTGTGTGTGTGTGTGTGTGTGTGCGCGCATACATATTTATACATATACATACACACACACACACACACACACACGCACACACACACACACACACATATGTGTGTGTGTGTGTGGATGTGTGTGCGTGTGCGTGCATACATATATATATACACATATATTCATATAAAAAGAAAGAGGAGCGAACGGAAGGGGGCAGGGGGAAC